>NC_050579.1:186745955-187016084 GCF_011100635.1 Trichosurus vulpecula
AATGCATGCAGTGAGGATGGACCCAGGAGTCCCACTCACCAAACAGGTGAGAACTAAGTGTAACATTGCACCAAGTCCTGGAAGGAACTTTTCACAAAAGCCTTAGAAACTCTCTTCTCTTGCCTTGGCCTGGTGACTTCTCTGGTTGTATACCTGTCCTGCTCCTCCATATCCCACGTGACAGATTTTAATTACTGCCCTAGTTTAGGGGTAGGTTCGACTTTAGCTTTGGAGGTACTGGCTGCTGCCCCAATTTGGGGGAAAAATAATGATGTAGTATCCTTGTCTTGCTCCTCCTTCCTCCCCCTCCATGCTCTTTTGGGTGTCTCTAGTTAAGCTGTTTCTTAAATGTGCCAAATAAAAATGCCAAAAAAAGCATTCAGTATCGACCGACATCTATTTCTTCTGTGAAGCCTCCTAATTGTACCAATAGATCTCCAGCAGACATTTGCCCTGTGACCTTTAGTAAATCACTTAAACTTTTCTGAACCTCTGTTTCCTCATTCACAAATTGAAAGAGCTGGACTGGATCTCTAAGATATGTCCCTTCCAGTTATAAAATCCTCGCTCCTCACCTCTCACCCTTAAGCCCCAGAAACAGAAGCAAATGTACCAAATAGAAGACATTTTTCTCTTGTTTCTCATTTGTTTATATATTACACTCACAATAAACAACTTACACAAAATCCCCAGAGCATTCTGGGTTCTTTTTGAAACTTGAGTTAGTTTATTTTATTGTGGACCATGGGAAATAAAGGTTCTTGATTCTGTGGTTGATGTGCTATGTCGTCGTGCCATGGCGAATGCTTTCAGCGCGGAGATGCAAGCAAGGGTTAACAGGACAGTGATTGCTCTCTATTCTTTATGTACAACCATACAGTTTCTGCTTGGATCTGTATGCACACAGACACACAAGGTCAAGTTTTATACCACTCAAGAGCAAATAGTCAGGCATTGGTTTGACCATATACAGACAAAAGAATCCACCAAAAAAAAATTCCTATGAACAAGAGGAATTTTCTTTTATCATTTACCAGTTACAAGAGTAATTGGGACTGCTAAATTAAATAATACATTATTTTCCTTTTGGTTACTTCTGTGAAGATTTTCATTTTGGTGTCAGAAAGCTGACTTGATATTACATACCTTACATAACACTGGAGGTAGAAAACAGCTTACTGAATGTCAGGAACCCCAAAAAGAAGAGCAAAAGACCACACACAATACCCTGTTGCACCCTTTCCCCCACTCCCACAACTGACAAACTGTCTTGAATCAGCCATCTTTAAGAGTAAACCAGTTTAAAGCCCTTTGCACATTTCACAAGGCTGGCCAAAGACCCTTGTTTTTCTACCCTTCTAGGAATGTTCCCGGCACCTGACAAGCCTTTTAAAGGCCAGCTTAAAATCCTCATTAAAACTGGTGTAAAGTAGAGGGTTGATAAGAGAGTTCACATAACCAAGCCATGTCAAAAAGTCAGCCACTTCAGATGACACAGTATAAATACTCAGGCCCACAATGAGCTCCTTGATGAAAAATGGCAGCCAGGACAAAATGAATGCCCCTAGTATCAGTCCCAGAATGCGAGCAGCCTTGCGTTCCCTGGTGCTGGAGATCTGTTGGCGGTCTCCAGTGTGATCCAAGTCATTGTCAAAGGGAGGTATCCTGACTGAGGTGTTGATTTTATCAAATTCTGTGGTTGGGTCAGAAGTAGAGAAATCAGAGACACAGAAGGTCTGTGTCAGCTTGCAGCTTGCAAAAGAGTTCTGGCTGTCTGTGCTTCTGTTGCTCAGGTGGCGGCTGGAGCCACGCTTCTGGTAAAGACTTTTGGCAGCATGGTAGATCCTATAATAGAGAATTAGGATCAAAGTTAAGGGGATGTAAAATGCCCCAAGTGTGGAGTAAATGGTGTAGATCACATGGTCGTGCTGGATGGTGCATTGGCTAGGTGGAGGACTGAGAAGACGGTGGCTTCTCCAGAACAGAGGAGGCATGGAAATGAAAACCGAGATGGTCCACACAGTGAGTATCATCATTCCAGCCCTCTTTGCAGTTCTTTTCCTGGCATATTCAATAGCATTGGTGATAGCCCAGTACCTATCCAAGGCAATCACACAGAGATGGAGGATTGAACAGGTGCAACAGGTCATGTCTACACTCAGCCAAACCTCACAGATAAAGTAACCCAGGGTCCAGGTGTCCATGACAATGTATGTGATACTCAAGGGCATGACGAGAATGGCAACCAGGAGGTCCGTCACAGCCAGAGAACAGATTAAGTAGTTTGCAGGCTGATGGAGCTTCTTGGTGGTACAGATCGCAATAATTACTGCTGAGTTCAGGAGGGTAGTCATGGCGGTGATTACCACCAAAGTCATAGAAACAAGCATCTTCTCTGTTACTGATTTGGATTTGATGGCCACACTGGCTTCTGTTGTACAGTTTGTGAAATTCATTTTTTAATCCTCCTTATCCTAAGATCTACTGCAGGATATATGGAAATTCTCTCCTCTAGCTGATCATTTGGACTTCAAGACATCTGAGCCATGAAGAGGTTCTAGGTACTCTTCACATATTTTCCTTTATGTGCCATTTTCACTGATTATGTGGAAGGGACCCAGAGTTTTTCCTGAATGTAGATTTCCTGGGGGGGAAAAACAGAAATTTCTTGGCTCAATTAATGGATAATAAACATCATCATGTCATTTGTGAGTAAAAATTATTGTTTCATAACATTTTTCTTTTATTTTCTGAGTGATTATAACCATCTCTTTTTAATACTTTTCAGATAATATTCCTTTTCTCCTTTCTATAGATAGAATTCATCTTTATTTAATATTTGTAGCCTTAGTGGAATGAGGAACAGACAGCTGATTTTTTTTCAAGTGTGCACAGTATAATTAGCAGAGAGGATATTTACAAACTGAAACCACTGGTTTGGGAATCACACTTTCTAAGACATTATCAAGCAGAGTGACTTTTGTCCACACCACATGCATAAAGACAGAACAGGCTAGAACACAACAGGGACTTATACTGGAGAGGTTTCTACCATACAGGCTTGGAAAATACACTCTTGTGAGCTTGCCAGTGATCACCTGAGGGAGCCAATCAATGGTGTTCAGGCTAGGCAGTAGCCGTGCTTGTTATCCAAAAAACAGAAAAAGGAAAAGAGGGGTAACTTTCAAACACTTGTGACAGCACTCTCAGGCAGAAAAGCAGTCTGTTCTCCATCTCAGAGGTGAGAGCATTCCTCCTGTGGCCCAGCTAAAGAACTGACAACATCAAGAATTGGGTGAGGACAAGAGGTTATAAGACGATCATACTAAAGCCTGAAGCTACAATGTGTAGGTTTTTGTTTTAAAACAAAGGTGCCCACACAGAGCTTAAATGTCAAATAAGAAAAAAGTTATATAAAAAGGCTAGACACTAACAAAACTACAAGCTCAGAATCAGCTTTGTGGATTTGGGTGGCTGGAGAAAGGGGTAGGACTATCTGCAGGTTCTTTACAGGATTTGGGGTGGGGAGGTGGGGGGAAGGAGGGTAGAGGGAAGAAAGCATCAGAGCAAACAATGTAAACGATGTAAACATCGGTGTAAACAATTCCCCAATACTGGCCTACAAGAAACAGCTATTGGTTTCTAAAGTAAAAAAATTGGCTCCCCACCCCCAACCCCTTGTAAATATGTACACACAAAAGATCATCACACAGAAGCAACCTGGCTGTATCCCAGCTTAGGTGCCATTTGTTTACACAGGGCTGGCCCTGTCTGATAAGGAGGTAAGCCTCCTTGACTGCTGGAGGAACTTGACCTATTACCTCTTCACATCTCCCTGGCCTCTCTATGCTCCCCATGTCAGTGACAAACAGACTGAACCAGGTTTGAATCATCCACACAATTAAGTTCATAGTTGGCCCTCTCACCCTAAGAATATGAAGAATTCATTTCCCTAATTTTTAGTGATTTTGGGCATTTTTTTCATATGGTTGGTGATAGCTTAGATATCGTCCTCTGAAGATGGCTTGTTCATATCCTCTGATCACTGGGAATGGTCAGAGAAGAGACTGGGGAATGGCTCTTGTTCTTTTTAATTTGAATCAGTTTCATATATATATATATATATACACATCTTAGAAATGAAACCTTTATCAGAGAAACTTGCTGAGGGAAAGATTTCAATGGGCGGACATGGAGGCAACTCTCTTCCGAACAGAAGGAACATGGTGTACAAATGCATGATGGGAAGAGAGGATGGGACACTTTTAGGGAACACCTAGTAGTCTAGTTTGGCTTCAGTTTAGCATGTTTCTATGGGAGTAGCACGAAATAAGAATGGAAAGATTGGTTGGGACTAGATTGTTGAGGTTCTCAAATCCCAAGTTAAGGAGAATATATTTTTTACTCAGTTAACAATGAGAAGACACTGAAGGTTTTTGAGCATGGGAATAACTGTGATCAAGTCTTTGTTCATTGATAAGATTACCAGCTGGATGGATGAAAGTTGGATTTGGGAATGGGAAGACCATTTATGAGACTTTTATATAATAATCTAAGAAAGAAGTAATGAGGTCTTGAATTAGAGTGGTGACAGTGGGAGTACAAAAGAAGAGGGGATGTAAGAGATATTGCAAAGGGAAAATTAAGAGGATTGGCAACTGCAAATATGGGTATATAGAGGAAAAAATAGTTCCAAGATTTTAAGCTTCAGAAAGTGACGGTCTTGAACATGTTGAGTTTGGAGTGTTGATGGTATCTCTGCATGGATATATGCTATGGACATTTGACTCTGTAGGACTTGAGCTCAAGGGAAACTCAATTGGGGATGGAAAAAAGATTTTGGAGCCATGTGGATGGCTTTTTGGGAGTAGATGAAATCACCAAGGAGGATACCATAGTGTGAGAGGGAAGGGGATGGAGAACACAATCTTTAGCTCAAACGCACATATGAGGAAGAAGGAGATAATGGACCTAATAAAGAAAGTAAGAAGTAGAGGGGGAAGAAGAGAGAGCTATGTTATAGAAGCAAAGGGAGGAGAGAAATCAAGAAGGAAGGAGTGGTCAGTATTTGTCAAATCCTTAGAAAGGATCAGGGAAGGTGAGGATCGGAAAAAGCCCATTGAATTGGGCAGTTAGGAGGTCCCTAATGACATCAGTAGAGTGATGGGGATGGAAGCCAGGTACTAAAAGGAAGGTCATTTCAGCTAGGTCTTTATACTTGAAAGCATATTTTAATATTTCCATTACACAACAACTCTGCTTTTTTATGTGACCATGGACAAGCCATTTCAGTCCTCTGGACTTGGTTACCAGATCTAGAAAATTAAGAGAGTGGACTAAATAATCTCTAAGGTCCCCTCTAGCTCTAACATGATTATAAAGAATTCCTAGGGACAACACATTAGGTAAAATAGATATTATTTTTAATGTGCAGCCTTCAAACCAAATTTATACCTTTACAGCAAATATTCAGTTCCAAGGGTACATTAGTGTCATAGGAGAATTATACAATGAATCTAATTATTCTTGACATTTTACATAGCCTATTGTGCTTTTCTTTGGGTAGAGAGAAAAAATGAAAAGCACATTCTTTAGTTTGAGGTTTATGGTAAATTGTTCTCAGACAATTCATTAAATGTGAAAAAAGCAGCACCTCTAAGCCTAAAAACAGCTACCCTTTCAAAACAAGTTCACTGGGAAACTGGTATTTATGTTAACAGCAGGGCTGGAAGCCATGGCTTCATCAATCAGGAAACCAGCAACATTTATTGAGTGCTTCTGCAGAAAGTTACACTAAGTTCCTCTGGGCTATGATCACAAAGAATTTATCTTGCAGCTCTTGTCCTCAGGGAACTTACAATTAAAGGACAGAGCGACACTGTCCAACAAAAAGTATTATTTTTTTTTTGTATATTAGTCCAGTCAATTAATAAATACTTATAATGTGCCAGGCACTGTGCTAAGTGCTGGGGGCGGGGGTGGTGGTACAAAGAAAGGTGAAAGATAGTATATGCCTTCAAAGAGTTCACAATTTAATGAGGGAAGACAACACATAAAAAGAATCTGGAATAGGGGAGGGGAGGTTACCTGCTGTGGGAGCATAATGATGAAGGTCAGAGGAATGTAGTCTGATGGGAAATGATGGATGGTTGCTCTGGGTGCCTTCCTTAAATGAAGAATCTGGAAGGAGCTCTCCACTGTCCACTCTCCACCTTCTCCAATAAGAAGGAAAGAGGAGCTACAGGAATAGGAGGTATGAGTTTCACAGGTGATGTGATCTTGTAGGATGATAAGATTCCCAGATTGGCATGATGAAGTCCAAGAGTATAGTCAGGTGAGGATGATTACCTTATAAGTTAAAAAATATATGGTAAACATAGCCAATTACAACTGTACTGAGATTCAAATAGCTATAATGAGTAGGTTAGCTGGTAATAAATGGGATTAAACTTAAGGGGTTTCGTAGAAGACTTAGCTCTTGGGCTGGCATACTTAAGGGTTGGTAGAAATGAAATAATAAATTTACTAACTATATTAGGTACCTCCTGTGTGCAAACCACTATGGTGGGCACTGGGGAAGGTAGTTTGGTAGACTGGTGATTAGTCCCATGGGGATAGTAATGAGTGAAGGATCACAGAATCATGGATTCGGAGCTTTTTATAGTTGAGGAAGTTGAGAACTATGGAGGTCAAGTGACTTGTCTAAGAACATACATGTAATAAGTATTAGAGGCATGATTTTAATCCATGTTCTATTACTCCAGAGCAGGCATTTTTAACCATTGGTTTTTTGTGTTGTGGATACCTCTGACAGTGTGGAGAAGCCCATGGACTCCTTCTCGGAATTTTAAATAGATAACATAAAAATAGAGGGTTACAAAGGAAACCAAAAACTAATTAGAAAAAGATGTATTTTTCCCCCATTTGAGTTCACAAAATCTCTGAAATCTATCCACAAATACCCTTAAGAGTCTATGGATCCCAGGTTAAGAACATCTGTTCAGGTCAGTGCTCTTTCCACTGTCCCATGTGGGTATTCTCTTTTTTTAAAAAATATACTTAGACACCTCAAAAGGATATCGGATAATAGTCTTCTAGGACGTGGCCAGTCATTAATGGTGGTCAGCTTTTTAATACTGAGTTTCACACAGACACCTCTATGTTACTGGCATCTTGAAAATCTTCATGTGCCCCAGAATCCGTTTTGCCCGTCTACCTCAATCTTGGTACTACCCATGTCAGGATCCTTTCATGGCACTATTCTATCAAGATTAATACATTGCAAATTCATCTCATTGTATTCAGCTGCAACCCTTTTCCAGGATCTGACTCCTCCTCTGATTATGAAACATAGTAAGGACAGTATTATCCTTGCCAGATGTCTCTATGGAGTCAGCTCCACGTGGGCTCTGTCTGCCTCATATGTGTACATGCATGGGAATTGTTGGCAGGTTTGATGGACAGAGTGGATGGTAAGAGTAAAAGTATATAGTAGTAGCAATGAACCGGTAGGCTAGCTCTGGTTCTTGGCTTAATATTATCTGAAGCCATGGAGTCAATACCAAGTGAGACCTAACTCCATCTTTTTGTGCCTATAACTATTAAAATGTGACACACATTTTATAAAAGTCACTAGATAGGGATGTTGCTCTATGAAAGTCTGTTACTATATACTTTGTGTTTCTTGTGATTGTCATGTAAGCTTTGATCTGCTTTATTTCTGACCTGGATCAGTTCAACCCTCCTTGGGCTGGTGGCTGAGCCACTGATCTAAGGGGCTCACCTTCTTGGTGCCAGATGTGAATGCTACACTGGTTTAGTCCTATGGGAGCTCAGAATTCCCGAACTCAATCAATCCATCAACCTCAATCTACCCCAGTAGTAGGGATTACAGATATATACCACTACCCTTGGATCTTTTTTGTCTTCTATTCATTGTTATGACATTCTGTCTCCTTCAACTATTACTATTCTCTTCTTTTGGTCCCTCCCACTTAATAAGGCACTGCAAAACACTGAAATTGTTTGTTGTTCATTTGAAGTACCAGGTGAGTAATATTTGTTGTAGTTGGTGGGTGGGACATTCATTCAACAAATATTTTTGAATATCAATCAATTAATAAACATTTATGTCAGGCACTGTGTTAAGCTCTGGGGATACAAAAAGAGGCAAAAGACAATTCCTTCTCTTAAGGAGTTTACAATCTAATGGGGGAGAACACATACAAACAAATATGGGCAAATCAAGCTATATACGGTATAAATAAGAAATCGTTGACAGAGGGAAGGCACTAGAATTAAGAGAAGCTGGGAAAGGCTTTCTGTAAAAGAAGAGATTTTAGTTGGGAGTTAAAGGAAGCTTTGGAAGCCTTTAGGCAGTGCTGAGGAAGGAGAACATTCTGGGTATAAGGGACAGCCAGAGAAATTGCCTGGAACCGAGACATGGAGTATCTTGTTTATGGAGCAGTTAAGAGGTGAGTGTTACTGGATCAAAGCGTACATAGTTGGGAGGAAGTTATAAGAAGGTATAAGGTGTAAGAGTATAAAGTATGAGAAGACTGGAAAGGTAGGAGGAGGCTAGGTTATAAAGGCCCTGTTTGGTTTTCAATGCCAAACAGAGCATTTTGTGTTTGATCCTGGAGGTGGTAGGGAGCTACCAGAATTTATTAAGTAGACATAAAACATGGTTGGATCTGCAGTTTAGGAAAATCACTGGTGGTTGTATGGAAAATGGATTGGAGTGGGGAAATACTTGAGGCAGGCTGACCCACCAGTAAGCTATTACAAAAGCCCAGAAGGGAATGAAGGCCTGCACTGGAATGTGGCAGCATCAGATGAGGGAAGGGGCCATATTAGAGAAATGTTGCAGAGTTGAAATGAACAGGCCTTGGCCACACATTGGTTATGGGGGATGAGAGATAGGAAGGAGCCAAGGATGACTCCTAGTTTGTGAGCCTGAGGGACTGAGAGGATGGTGTTACCCTCTGCTGTAATAGGGAAGATGGGGTGGGGGGAGGCTCAGGAAGAAAGATGAGTTCTATTTTGGGCATGTTTAGTTTAATAATAGTTTAATTTAGACAGCAGAGAGGTTGGGGCAAGTAGATAGATTTGAGAATTATTAGCATGGAGGGGTATTTGAATCCATTAGATCTGATGGGAGATCACCAAATGAAATAGTATAGAAGAAAATAGAAGATGGCCCAGGACAGAACTAAGGGATACCTTATGATTAGAAGGTATGACTTGGATGAAGATTTAGCAAAGGAGACTGAAAAGGAGCAGTCAGATGGGGAGGAGAACCAGGAGAGAGTGCTATCCCAAAAACCTAGAGAGACAAGAATACCAAAGAGGTGATGGTGATCAACAGTGTCAAAGGCTGCACACAGGTCAAGGAAAAGGAGGACTGAGAAAAGGCCATAGGATTTGGCAACTAAGAGATCATTGGTAACTTTGGAGAGAGCAATTCTGGTGGAATGATAAGGTTGCAAGCCAGATAATGGGTTATGAAGAGAGTAAGAGGAGGGAAAGCAGAGATGGTCCATTGGAGAAGTTTAGCTACAAAGGGCAGAAGAAACATAGGAGGATAGTTAAGAGGGATGGAAGGTTCAAGTGAGATTTTTTTTCAGGATGGGGGGAAACATGGCCATGTTTGTAAGCCATAGGGAATTAGTCAGTAGACAGGCAGAGACTGAAAATAAGTGACAGAGTGGGGAATGGCATAGGAGGCAATCTGGAGGAGATGGGATAAAACAGAGTAGCTTGTGCAGCACTGAAGATCAACTCTATTCCTGACTGCATTCTAGAGAAACTTGAGGCTTCTAACTTCAAATATCAAATTGGTCCTTGCTAGACATGAAAAATGAATCAATAAACATTTATTAACAGCCTAATTTGCACCAGGCACTGTGCTAAGCACTGGGGATACAAAACGAGGCAAAAGTAATCCTTGCCCTCAAGGAGCTCCCAGTCTAAGAAAACATGCAAACAAATATGTACAAAGCAAGCTATGTACAGGATTATTAATGGGAATAATTAACATGGTAATATGCAAGAAAATATAATAGTAACATAATATAATAAAATATTATATATAATATTACGTATTAATATATAACATGTATTTTAATAGAATACACAATGCAATTATATTATATATAACATATCATATATCATACTTCACATATTATATTGTACATTTCATATAATATATTATATGTAACATATTTTATAGACTATCTTGATATGGTCTATATAATAATATAATATTAACAGGATAATATACAGGCATAATTGACAGAGGGAAGGCATTAGAAATGAGAGAGGTAAATGGACTTTATAGTTTTATACATAACAATTTTTTTCTGAAGTCACATTTTTTATGATGGGAGATCAAATCTGTTATAAAAGTCATGTCTTAAAAAACTTCATAGTGTTATTTTGAGCTATCTATATGACCTCTTGTAATTCATTTAACTTATCTGGGCATGAGTTTCATCATCTGTAAATTTAAAGGAAAGAAGTTTGGCCTAGATAGTTTCTAAGTTCCCTTCTAACTCTAAATCTATAAGCCTATGATTCTAAATTGGGATTATGTTCTCGGTAAAACAGGCTAATGGAGGTAGTTTGCACTAGATTCATGAAATAAATATCCACAGGAATCAGCCCTTTTTATTTTATTTGTCCCCAAATATCTTCAAAGCTAGATGGTGCAGTGGATAGAGGATTGGCCTTGGAATAAGGAAGGTCCTGCCAAATGGTCTACACTTGCTGACTACTTCCTTATTATCTACTCATTCCTTAACCACCTGCCATCCCCATCTTCTGGAGATCTTCTCTGGATTTTGATATGTTGTTTGCTCATGGTATCCTGCCTCTTTGGCCAATCCTTTACTGGCTCCCTTTCTTACTCTCACTCTCTAAATGTAAGAATCCCTCAAGGCTTTGTCCTTTAATATGGTCCCTTCTTGTTCCCTAGTGATCTCCTTCACAAGCGTGATTCCTAGGGCTGTAACAAAGGGACCCATTATGTCAGCTCCTCTAGGGTGCTTACATAAGGGGTATGATTTCTCTCCACAGAGGTACTCTTATAATCTGAATTATATGATGTAATTTTCTTGCTCCTTTGCTTGACTCCAGGACTATTAAGGTCCTATCATTGTGTCTTTCTCTCAGAGCATGCCTTCCCCCCTGCCATTCCTTTCTTCCTCCTCCTAGTGACTAGGGGTTCAGAGAGCACTATCCATGCTAAAGGGACACTGACTGGATTATCTAAGAGGGAGAGCCAACCCCTGTCCTGACACAACTGTACCAGGATTGTCTATCTTCTGTACTACTCCCTCCAGAACTAAATAGGCCCAGGCACAGGGACTCCTATTTATGACTCTAATGATTCAGATATCATTATCAATATGAATTATACCTAAATTTATATCTATATATTTAATCTTTATCACTCCAACCTTCCTTCCAAACAATATACTGAGACTTTCAACTACCTACTAGATATCTCCACCTGAATGTTAAGCTAAACATAGCCCAAATCTGACTTCTCCTCCTTATTCCTCCCTCTTTGTCACCCTTCCAAACACCCTATATCAAAAAGTCACTAAGTTCTTCTTGCTGATTCTACCCCTGAAATAAATCCTGGATCTTCCACTTTCTTTCCATTCCCACTGCCATTCCCATACTTCAAACCTTCATTACCTTTTTGTGTAGACTTCTGCCATAGCCAATGAGGTCTTTCTGCTGGCAATCTCTTGTCGTTCCTATCCTTCCCACACATTTCTAGCTAATTACTTTTGCTAAAGCATGCTTGAATCTTATTCCCTTGCTCAATACACATTAATGTCTTCCTTTCAGTATTAGCGATGTCCAATGGACAGTTGGTAATATGAGACTGGAGTTAAAGAGAGAGATTAGGGCTGAATAAACAGATCTGACAATCCTCTGCATAAAGGTGATAATTGAATCCATAGGAGCTGATACGATTACCAATTGATGCCATATAGAGAGTTAGTAGCGAAGAGGTCAAGAAGGATAAAAATTGAGCAAAGAAGATTAGATTTGGCAATTGTATCACTGGCAACTTTAGAGAAAGAAATTTCAGGTGAATGATGAGGTCAGAAGGCAGACTGCAGAAGGGTTAGAATCAAGTGAGAAGAGAGGAAGTAGAAAAACTGATTGTAGATGGCTAGCCATGAAAAGGAAAAGAGATACAAGATGATAGAGAGCAGGAATGGTCAGGTCAAATGAAGGACTTTTAAGGATAGGGAGACATGGGCATGTTTGTAGGCAGCAAGCAACAGCAATAGGGAGAGGTTGAACATTAGTGATACTGGGGACGATAGAGGGAACAATTTGCTGGAGAAGATGGGAAAGAATGGAATCAAGGATGCATATAGAGGAATTTGGAGAGGCAAAATAGGGAGTTGGTAGTGTTGGTTTTATTACATGTCCAAGGCAACAAGGAGCATCATTTCATGGGACATTTGCTCATTTTGTATTCAAGTGCTCATAATAATCGCAAACAAAGAGATCACAATGTAGATAACCAGGTTACACACCAATATCTGTTGTGGAGATAAGGAGGTAGAGAAATTCTGTGAAGAACTAGGTAAGATTTCTTTTAAAAAATCAGCATATCTATGATCTCAGTGCAGAGGTTGATACATGGGAGGATGAGGGAAAATGTTTTGGAATATAAGGCTCATGTTTGAAAAATGAAAGAACTCAAATGTTTGTAAACTACACAAAAGCCTTATACATTTAGAGAGAGAGAGAGAGAGAGAGAGAGAGAGAGAGAGAGAGAGAGAGAGAGAGAGAGACAGAGAGAGACAGAGAGAGAGAGAGACAGAGAAAGAGAGACAGAGAGAGAGACAGAGACAGAGAGACAGAGAGAGAGACAGAGAGAGAGAGACAGACAGACAGACAGAGAGACGGAGAGACAGAGACAGAGAGATGGAGAGACACACACAGAGAGAGAGAGAGAGAGAGAGAGAGAGAGAGAGAGAGAGAGAGAGAATGAATCACTAACAGGAGATGATTAAATATATAGCTATAGCTGAATCACTTCTTTGTGTACATCCAAGTCCATTGATTTGGTATGACAAAGACTAAAATCAACATTAAACTAAAAAGAAAAAAGAAAAGAAGCCACGTTGCAGAATTTAAATGTCTTTATCCTGGTCTGTTTAAATAAGCTATCTAAGTAAAAAAAATGGAGAATGGATAAAAGACCAGATATTGACACAAAGTATGACCACATCTTCTGGAATTTTGACCCAAGTAAAGAAATCATCATGATGAGGAGGCCAAAAGAGACCTCTCTCAGGAAAAAACAAAACAAAATAAAAAAGCAACTGCCACCTCATTCAAGAAACACTTGGTCTTCCTGCCAACTAGAGAGTATGGTAGTTGAGAGAAATACTAGTTTAGAATATAAACTTCTCTGTAAAATTATAGAGGATGGGTAGTATCATCTCACATAGCCACAAGAACAGTTTAAGGAAAAAAACCAACTAAGTTTATGGAACATTTGTTGTGAGGCCCAATTAAGCTAGATTATCCCTAGACAATTTAGGGATGATCTTAGAATTTGGACAAAAATAAGAGAACAATGGAAATAATCATGGAATACCACAGCTCTGAGGGATCAATATTGTTGGTCATCCAAAGGGCAATTGAGAATTGCACAGTGCATGTAAATAAATTGCAGCATGTTATGTGCAGTATGACAAAACAATGTAAAAATAGCTAACCAAAATGGATCTGTAATTGGGAAAGGAGGTGACTCACATGAGGCAAGAAGGGATAACAGAGGAACAGCACACATGCTGCACTGGTACTTACAAAATGTCAAAAGACCTAGATGAAGGTTCATATCATGTTGGTTGGACCCCTTTGGAGAATTACAACAGGACATGTTCAAGAGTTACATGGGTAAGAAAATGGTGGATGCATTGCAATATGCATTGTTTTAGGGAATAGTCATACCAATGAAGTCATAGATTCCTTGGTGTATACTGATTTTTTTTTACCATTACTACTCTTTTTGTTCTTATTGCTTTCCTTGTTGTATTCTTACTAAAGATATGATTGCAGGCTGCATGTAGGTTTTGCATAAAACAGATTTAAAAAAATATGGCCTATTAGTGGATCAACATAGTGGCAGGAGTTATTATAGGACTTCTAGAAGACTTTTATAGGAAAGAAGGGCATTATAAGAATTTTCACAATTCTGAAATTTTGGAATTCCTTTGTGCAGTTTGACATGTCCAAGAATAAAAGGAGAAACATGAACATTTTAAAATTCAGTGCAATTAGTTTGCATCGGAATTTCTATGAAACATTAACTTGCCTTTGGGACTTTCCCCATTAAAGTTCTTATCTTATTGTGAAATAGGGATGAAATCACCTTGATGGGGTATTTGGAATGTATTCTGCATCTTAGATGTTGTTCCAAATTACTTTCCAAAGTGGCTAAGAGGTCTTGATTCTGTCTCCATAAGATATTAAGCTTTATCATGCCTTATTTAGCTCAGCTCCTTGATTTTGGAATCAGGAATTGGAAAGTGCTGTTGTGCTCCAACTTTTGTAACCAGACAACCTTGGGTGATCATCTTTGTCTGATTGAGTCTTTCTGCTTTTTTTTATGATTAGAAATGGCCTGTAGGCACCTCTGTAATGGGTACAGTATTTTAACATCCAGATGGTATTTTGTTCAATAGGGAGCCAATACCACTACTACTACTACTATTAATAAATAAAGTCCTTTAATATAAAAGAGATCTATAAAAGTGTTATTTACTTTTAAGCTGAGTGATAATAAAAATGGACTTTGTGAAGTAACTTAAAATCTAATAGATGCTTGAGATTTTATTAGTATACTTTAAGAATTATGAAATGAAATTTCTTTCTTTCATATTCCCTGATGGTAATTTTGAAGAAAAAATTATTCCAGTCAAAGTCTAGGTTTTTTTGTCCTCTGGTATATAGAGAAAACTTCTTCATTACATTCTGGGCTGCTTTAAAAGATAATTGGGGCATAATGTACCCTTGAAGCAATAGTGAAGTGTATGACAATGAATTTTGCTTGCATGGGGTATTGTATCCTGCTGAGTTACCTTCTTGCTCAGATGGGACTTTCCAATCTCACTCAACTTGGCTTTCCTTTTAGCAGGCATGTAATGCATGAATGAGAACTGTAGGTATATCAATTCTTAATGAAACCTGCCCTTACATTCTTCAGCCTCCATATTGACAAGGCCAACAAAAAACCCATCTGAGCTGTATTAAAAAAAATGATCATGGATTGATCATAGATTTAGATTTGGAGGGGACCTTAGAAGTGATCCATCCAGTTCTCTTCTTTTACAGATGAGGAAACAGGCACAGTGAGTTCAGTGACTTGTCCAAGGTAAGATAGCTAGGTCAGTGGCAGATCTGTGGTTGGAACTGAAGTCCTTTGACTCTAAATCCAGCAAGCATTCTGCTACACCACATTATCTGATGTTTCTCATATGAAAAAGAAAAAAAAAAGACACCATCACATCAAACCAGAAATCACTGATTTGTGGGTAAGTGGCAGCAATTTGTTGTTCAGTCATTTCAGTCTTGTCTGACTCTTCATGCCCCCATTTGGGGTTTCCTTGGCAAAAATACTGGAGTCGTTTGCCATTTCCTTCTCTAGCTCATTTTACAGATGAGGAAACTGAGGCAAACAGGGTTAAGTGACTTGCCCATGGTCATACGGCTCAGTAAATGTCTGATGCTGGATTTAAACTTAGGAAAAATGAATCTTCCTTACTCCAGGCCCCGAACTTTATCCAGCGTACCACCTAGCTGACAGTTCACCTTTAGATTTGTAATTAATATTATCTTTTTAAAAATGAAATGTCTTAGAGAAGGGGGCAGTATGGTGCAGTGGATAGAGGGCTGGCCTTGGTCAAGATGATCTGGGTTCAAGTCCTCCTTCTTGTATATACAGGTTATGTTGCTATGGGTATATTCTTCATCCCTCGGTGCCCCAGGCAGCTCTCTAGGAAAGTAAATTTCGAATAGGTGGTCAGATCTTCATAGGTGGGAATCTGCATTGGTAGAGGGAGTAGTAATGATAAAGATAATAATCTAGTAGATATATTGTGCTCTAAGGTTTGCAAAGCACTTTACAAATATTACTTGTTATCCACACAGCAATCCTGAAAGGTGCTATTTTTATTTTTATAGAAGTGGAAACTGAGGCAGACAGAGAAATGACTTGCCTAGAGTCATATAACTAGGATCTGAGGCAGAATTTGGACTCAAGTCTTCCTCATTCTAGATTTATACTTCTATCTACTGTACCATCTTAATGAATTTCCACATAAGCTTTTTCCATATAAGGAGTTTTTATACCTATAAAATCCAGGTCTGGACCTACTTTCTTCCCATCTGCACCCCCTAAAAAATCTTAGGGAGAGAAGATACTAACATAATGGGAAAAATATGGATGCCCATATTACCCTCCTTCCAAAAGGTAATTAATTCCCCCCTCTACTCCACCCAATTACATTAATAAGTACCTATCGAAGTGCCCATTTTATCTTTATAAAGTTATTACTAAAAGAAGCAATATATCATGTGTAAAGGGCATTTTTCATGAAAATGTAAGAACAGAATGGACAGGCTTTTGCAAACAGTTTTCTGCAACAAATCACATCTTAAAAGTCACATAATTAATTGAAAGATACAAAGTATATGAAATTCTGCTGGAAGATACAAGAGGTTACTAGGCTTATTGTGTATGGATTATGAAGACCAAAACCAAACAAATTTTTTATCACAATTGAATAAATTATAGCCTTAAATGTCTCCTCCAAAAAGGAGTCTCTCATGCATATGCTAAGAGCATACTTCTTTCTCTGAAAAGGAAAAAGACAAAGATAACATGCTCAGCAATCTGATTGTTAATAGTAATCAAGGTTTAACACAGGTTAATAGTAATCAAGGTTTAACAGCAGGGAGATGAATGCTCGTCATATGTGTTTCCTATTATCATGGAGAAATGTCAGCAAGTCCAAATGGAAGATGAGTTCCTTAGAGTTGGTGAGGTCTTCCAGATGCTCCTGTTTGCACCTGACAGTGTAGTGATTCCATTAAGTACTCAAATGTTATAGTCTCATCCATGAGAGCTATGACTATTCAAAAGACATAAGCTTAACAATCAATATAACAAAAACAAAGTGGATGAAAAATGCTATTCAGACTAGGACATGCAATTAGATGGCACATCTGTGGAGTACATCATTACATATATCTACAGGATCAGGTATTGCATATGGACAATAAACTCAACCTTATAATTGAATAGTGGGCAGCAAGGTGGCACAATGGATAAGCTTGGAGTCAGGAAGACTCACCTTCCTGTTTCAAATCTGGCCTCAGACACTTACTACCTGTGTCACCCTGAGCAAGTCACTTAACCATGTTTGCCTTAGTTTTTTCATCTATAAAATGAGCTGGAGAAGGAAATGGCAAACCACTCCACTATCTTTGCCAAGAATGGGGTCATGAAGAGTCAGACAAGAAGGAAATGACTGAACAACAACAAATGAATTGAATAGGAGAAGAAAAACAGACTATAGCATACTTTGGGAAATTGTGGTGCTTTTAAGCACCTCAAGTTGCTTTTTTACACAAAATCCCATCTTTTAAATGCAAATGTTCTACTTCTAATGCTTTCTGGTTGCCCAATCAGGCCCTTGATACCCATGTTAGAATAAGTGGGCAGAATATTGGGATGCTATCATCTTTGAAGAATCAAAGTTGCAAGTGACCCGAAAGGCAATGTAAAGATGATTGGCAGGCACAACATAGGCAGCTAGGTGACACAATGGGCAGAGTACTAGACCTGGTGTCAGAAAGATCTGAGTTAAAATCTGGCTCAGATATACAACTAGCTATGAGACCTTGGACAAATCATTTAACCTGTTTGCTTCATTTTTCACATCTGTAAAGTGGAGATAATAATAACTCTCCCAAAGGTCATTGTAAGGACTGTTGTTCAGTTGTTTCATGTTCATGACCGCATTTGCGATTTTCTTCACAAAGATACTGGAGTGACTTGCCATTTCCTTCTTCAGCTCATGTTACAGATGAAGAAACTGAGGCAAACAGGGTTAAGTGACTTGCCTAGGATCACAGAGCTAGTAAGGGTCTGAGGCCAGATTTGAACTCAGGAAGATGAGTCCTTCCAGGGTTCTATCCACTGTGCCACCTAGCTGCCCTCATTGTAAGGATAAAATGAGATATTTATAAAGTACTTTGCTAAATTTAAAGCACTCATTATTAGCATATTTCTAGTAAGGACTTCTTTGTAAGATTCCTTTGAGGTATATATTTTGTTAGATCTTTCTGCTTATAATACTACTGATGGTGATGATAAATAGCTAGCATTATACAGCATTTTAAGGTTGGCAAAACACTTTACAGATGTTATCTCATTTGAAACTTTTTTGGAAGCTTTCAGTGCCTGCCACTTTTCCCTTCAAACCTCTAGCCTTTACTATAGCTAATTGTTTCTGAAATTCTAAACTCAGTTGGCACTGTCATCAGTACTTGGCAGCAGTTTCTGAATCTGGCACGTGAGCCATCTATCAAAAGCTATTCCTAAGAAGGGACAGAAGGTGTTCTGTGCTGAAGTTCAATGTGTTAAATATAGACTATCTCAACACCTGGCATGGCCTACCCGAGAATGGAAAGGAAGGCTTTGAAGATTACTGGTAGGCCCTAGAGGTGAGATAGGGATAGGATCTGAGTGACTATTGGGAGTATTCAAGGGAAGTACTAGGGCTAGTTATAGTGCAAGCATTGCCTAGGAGATGAGTACAGAATGTAGGTAGGGTATAGTGCAGGGGTCGGGAACCTGTGACCTCAAGGCCACATGTGGCCCTCTAGGTCCTCAAGTGTGGCCCTTTCATTGAATACAAACTTCACAGAACAAATCCCATTTGAGATTTGTTTGGATTCAGCCAAAGGGCCACAATTGAGGACCCAGAGGGCCACATGAGGCCTTGAGGTGACACTGCCCCTGTTATAGTGCATGTGTCAACTTAGATTCTTAATAGTGCCTAGAGTCAGCTCATCAGGGCAGGGGGCAGGTGTTTGGTAGAGAAATGTGTGTGTGTGTGTGTGTGTGTGTGTGAGTGTGTGTATGTACAACAGACCCAAGTGATAATAGCTATCTTAGCTATCTTAGACCAACCAGGATAGATGTGTTGGTGATGCTATGATAATGGTAATAAAAATATAATACAATGATAATAGCTATGATACTTTGCATTTGCCATAAACGTCCTAAAGAAACTTTCAACTTTTCAGAGCACTTTTCCATCTATTATCTCATTTTAGTTCTAACTCTAGCAACCTTCAAACATATGTGCTCTGCCCTTTCTTTCATATATACATACTGACCCAATTTTCATATTAAGTCATAGCATTTTAGAGCTGGAGGAGATTCTCACTCTTATATAAACTTATTGTTTTCACCACCCCTCTGAAATTGTTCTTTTGGAGTCTCTGGTCAGACCCACTAGCACTGGGAGGGTTGTTTGATTCACATTTTACATGGGGTAGTCAAGACTCAGCATACCCTCAGCTAAATATAGGCTATTAGTTTCCCTTCTCACCCATTGTATGTTAAGACTAACCTTGCTAGTTGGGTGTGCTCATCACCTAATGAGGAGACTGAAATACACATTGGGTCAAATAGGGACTCTAGATTTCTTTTTTCTATATGGGTATGACTTAAGACCACTTAGTAGCCTAACCTAGGCCTTTGACTCTTCCTACACTCAATCATATTGTTTCTCTCATTTGAATTAGTTTGTATTGTTCTTCCTACAGAGACCTAGTCATACTGTCAGAATCCCAAGCTAACTACATTATGTGGTATATTGCAGAGAGTAGGATAAATCTAGCATTAGGAAGAAATGAGTTCAAGTTTGGCCTTAGATACTTACTGACTCTGTGACTTTGGGCAAGTCATTTAATCTCTTTCTACCTAAGTTTCTTCACCTGTAAAATAGGGATTAATAATAACACCTATCAGTGGAGTAAGTTATCTGACATAAAAGAGGCCTGAAAGAGATTTTATAGTGGAGGGAAAGATGGTGGAAGGGTAGAGGGAACACATGAATCTTACTGTCACAGGAATTTGCTCAAAGAGGGAATAACATACACACTCAATTGCGTGTAAAAATCTATCTTGCCATATGTGAAAGTAGAAGGGGAAGGGGATAAGAGAGGGGGAGGGGTGTCTGCTAGAAGGGAGGAAGGATTGGGGGAGGTAAAAGTCAGAAACAAAATACTTTTGAGAATGGATGGGGGGGGAGAGATAGATAGATAGAGAGAGAGAGAGAGAGAGAGAGAGAGAGAGAGAGAGAGAGAGAGAAAGAGAAGGATAAACAGGGGGAAAACAGGATGGAGGGAAATATATAGTTGGCATTTATTACCGTGAAAAATATTTATAGCAAGTTTCTCTGATAAAGACCTTATTTCTCAAAAATGTAGAAAACTGATCCAATTTTATAGAGTTATTCCTCAGTTAATAAATAGTCAAAGGACGTGAACTCACAGTTTTCAGACAAAGAAATTGCAGTTATTTATAGTCATATGAAAAAAAATATTCCAAATAGCTATTGATTGCAAATTAAAACAACTCTCACTTACCACACATACCTATCAGATTGGTTAATATGACAGAAAAGGAAAATGACAAATATTGGAGGGGATATGGGAAAATTAAAACACTAATGCACTATTGGTGAAGTTGTATACTGATTCAACTATTCTGCAGAGCAATTAGGAACTATTCTGAAAGGGCTATAAAATTACCCATACCCTTTGACCAAGCAATACCACTACTAGGTCTGCATCCCAAAGAGATAAAAAAAACAAAAAAGAGAAGGATTTATGTGTGTGAAAATATTTATAGCAGCTCTTTTAGTGGTGGCAAAGAATTAGAAATTGAGGGGATGTCCACCAATTGAGGAATGGCTGAACAATTTATTGTATATGATTGTAATGAAATACTATTGTGCTGTAAGAAAAAAAAACCTGGAAAGACTTACATGTACTGATGCAAAGTGAAAAAAGCAGAACCGGGAGAATACTGTACACATTAACAGCAATGTTGTGTGATGATCTACTATGGATAACTTAGCTCTTCTTGGCAATACAATGATCCAAGACAATTCTGAAGGACTTATGATGAAAGGTGCTGCCCATTTCCAGAGAAAGAACTGGTAGAGCCTGAATACAGATTGAAGATACTTTTTTTTTTACTTTATTTTTCTTTTTTTGTCTTTGTTTTCTTTCACAGCATGACTTACATGGAAATATGTTTTTCAAGACTACACATGTAGTATGTCAAATTGCTTGCCTTTTCAACAGCAGGGAGGCAAAAGAGAAAGAGAAGTTGGAACTCAAAATTTGAAAGGAGAATGTTAAAATTGTTTTTACATGTAATTGGAAAAAAATAAAATATTAAATATAAAAATAATAATAATAACACCTACCTCCCCAGGATGTTGGGAAGATCAAATGTGATAATATTTGTGATGCATTTTGCAATCCTGAAAGTGCTATGCAAATGCTAGCTAGCTATGTTAACTTGTGAATCTGATGACTGGATTTCTCTTTTTGGCGATCTCTGAGGAACTGTGGAACATAAGAGGGTTATCTCACGACCATATATAGGCACATACTGTCCCAAATTCCATAATGGAAAGAGGAAGTAGGTATACACTTCAAATAATATACAGACTGGCAAACTTAATGTAGTTTCTCAGTAAATTTCTAAACTAGATAATTAAGGAGAGAGTTTCTGAGCATCTGTGTGGAGGGGTAATCATTGGAACTGACAGGTTCATTAAGAACAAATCATGTCAGACAAAAACCTATTTCCTTTTGTGACAGAGTAATAGCTAATAGAGCTAGAGAAGGGTACCTTCATTTTAGAAAGGCATTTGACAATGTCTTTATGATATCCTAAGGGCAGTTAGGTGGTATGGTAGATAGAGCTCTGAGCCTGGAGTCAGGAAAACCAGAGTTCAAATCCAGCCTCAGATACTTATTAGCTGTTGACCCTGGGCAACTCACTTAATCCTGTTTGCCTCAGCTGCCCCACCTGTAAAAGGAGCTGGAGAAGGAAATGGCAAACCACTCTAGTATCTTTGCCAAGAAAACCCCAAATGGAGTCACAAAGAGTCAGACATGACTGAAATCACTGAACAACAACAAAGTTATAATATCTTAATGAAAAGATAGAGGGATGTGGATTTCAGGATAGTATGGATAGGTGCCTTGATCCAACAGTCAAAAACATGTCATTTAATGGGAACATGTCAACTATGGAGAAAAGTCCACAGTGGAGTACCCCAGCCTCTTTCCTGGGCCCTATTCTGTTAAATATTTCATTCAAAGTCTCCATCACTACATTATGAGGATAGAGACCAAGAATTCTTCCTCTTTATATCTCAGCCCTTCGTTTTGTCTTTGTATCTCTAGCGTTTAGAAAAATACCTTGCATACAGTCAGTACTTAAGAAGTGCTCCTTAGATTGGATCTAATCAACAGTTTTCTTCTAACATGAAGCCCAAATCTGTCTCTCTGCAACTCCCACTCTGTCATTCCTTATTCTGTCCTTTGTGGCCAAATGGAACAAGTTTATCCCCATGACAACTTGCAGATATGGCTAAGTCTTCTCTTCTCCAGGTTAAACATCTTCAGTTTCTTCATTTATTTCTCAGGTGGCGCAGTCTCCATTCCCCTCATCATTTTGGCCTTCCCCATCTCTACAAGCTCCATTTTGTCAATGTCCTTCCAAAAATGTAGTGTCCAGAATTAAACGAAATAACCACTGGCACAGAATGTGATTGTTCAGTTGTGTCCTACTCTTTGTGGCCTCATTTGGTGTTTTCTTGGCAAAGATACTGGAGTGGTTCACCATTTCCTTCCCCAGCTCACTTTACAGATGAGGAAACTGAGGCAAAAAAGGTTCAGTGACTTGCCCAGGGTCACACAGCTAGTAAGCATTTGAGGCCAGATTTGAACTCATGAGTCTTCTTGACTCCAGGTCCATCAGTCTATCCACTGGGCCATCTAGCTGTACAGATTAAAAAAGAATAAGCAATCTGGAAAGTATATCACTAGATCAAGATTTTTGATCTTGATTATTGTCTGATGAAGACTATAGACCCTTTCTCAGAATAATGTTTTTAAATGCAAAAATAAAATACATGAGATTGCAAAGGAGACCGGTTATATTGAAATACAGCTATCAAAATATTTAAAAAATTCATGGACTTCAGGTTAAGAAACCCTACATTAGATTGTACAGTGTCAAAAATCACTGTGAGTTTTGCTATACTTGTTGACTGGGTCACTACAGAAGTACTTTGAAATTCTTAAATGCTTCTATTTTTTTAAAATGCTAATTGCTTATTGAGATAGCATATATTTACCCAAGAAGAATTTGATTGGAAAAGTTTTAAATGAGTATGGAAAGGTGTTTTCTTTTGAATTACTGAACCTATATCAGATATGATTATGGTTTTATGGCCTTGCTAATCACTCAAAAGGCACAAATGGCCAGGAGCAGGTACAGCTGTGCAAGGACACAAATACATCCTCAAACAAATAGGGGAGCTAAAAGTGTACTCTGACTCTAGGATGACTCCTAAGATAGCTGCAGTTTATTTTTTGAAAAATACAAACAAACCCCGTTTTAATGAAACCTGTGAGTAAAGAAAAGCCTTGAGGTGAGCTTTACATGATTCTTGCCCAATGGAGAAGGGTGGAGAAAGAATCCGTTTTTGTAACCACAAGAAAGCAATATCTGTTCAAAACTTAATTTTGTTTCCATTGTTCTGCAAAGTTTTCAATTACTCAGCTTTACGTATTTTTACTTGAATGGGAAGCATCATAGGGAGGGGGGGTGGAAAGCGGGCATGATGAGTCACTGCTATAAAGCTCAAAAACAGAGATATCTCTTCATATGTTGGGAACTGGCAGGTCCTTGGGACCTTCTGAAGTTTTTCCACCCCCTCCTCCTGTTCCAATTTGGTGCCAAGCATTTACTGAATCTCTCACTAGGATTGCTATCAGATGATATGTTGGTGGGAGGACAGCACAAGTGGTAAGGGACCATATAGGAAGCTGATAGTTAAGCTTTAATTCCCTGAGTGGAGTTCTTAAAAAGAGCTTTAGGAGAGAGCAAGTCATGCAAGCCAGTCATCTTTTAAAACCTATTAAGCTAATTACAGGAGAGACCTCCCTTGCTGAAAACAGAATTCTTCCTGGTTGGGTACAGGCAGCTGTTAGTAAATTTTATTAATGGACTAAAGTTTTTATCTGATGGTAAATGATAAGGTTTTTGTTTCCTCTAACAGGTATATGTAACTTCTACCAGGGAGTATTGGGTAGTAGAAAACATACTGGGGACCTGGGTTCAAATCACTCCTTTGATACTTACTAGATTAATGACATGTCAGTTTGAGACTATAGACTATAGGCTATCATGAGTCAGTAATAATAATAGCTTACCTTTATTTACCTCTTTGTGGTTTACAAAGAGCTTTCCTCAAAGCAGCCCCATGAAATGTAGGTATCTCTATTTTATAGATGATGAAATGTGACATCCCTAAAGTTTCAGGGGAGGTAGGATTTGAGCTTTACCTTTAAGTGTGGGAACCTCTTCCTTGTCAATCTGAATCTATCACTGCCCTTGATCCCATTCCTTTCCGACTCTGAGAGATTATTTCATCAGTTAGTGATTTTCTCTTGCATGTCATGCCTTCCTCTTCCCTGGCTTCTTTCCCTGTGCTTTCGGAATCGTTCAAACTTCTTAAAACATTCTTCCTTTAAATCTGATACTGTTCTTTTAAGCTACCATCCCATCTTCTTCTACTTTTTTTTAAAAGTACCAAACTCTTAAGAAAGAGCAGTCCATATTTCTAATTCTTAGAAGTGCTATTCATTCTTTAGAATATTTTCCTTTAGGAAGGCTATCTCTTGCAGTTTCTTCTATCACTCTATTGGCAAGGTCACCCACTGCCTTGTCATGACTTATGTCTTGCCACTGGTGACTTCGATGACTCTGGAGGAGAGAGTGAGGCTGATGACTTTGCACAGCTCTGCCTCACTTAAATTCAATTCATGAACAAGTCAAGACATCCCCCTCCCGATGTCATTGGTCCTCTTTGAAAATGAAGGATTCACAAACATTGGCAAGTCATACAGCTTCTTCTTACCCGAGTCTTCTCATCTGTAGTAGCATTTACCTCACAAGGTAGTGAGTATCAAATAAGATCATAAATGGATAGTGATGTTTAAACCTTAAAGAACTTTGCAAATGTCAGTTATCAGTAATGTTAAATTAAGTTGGCATATAGAGTGGAGAATAAAAGGACATGGTGGTGATTGTATATTGGAATGTTTGTTGAATGAAGAATAATGAAAAGAAATATGAATAATAAAAAGTACTTGATTTTGAATCATTAATTCATTTTAGTTAGACACCAATTCTGTTAATATAATTGATACACATATAAAGATGCATTAATCTGTTCCAATCAATACTTATTAACAGATGTCATTTGATCAATTTGATCAATCATTACAGAGTATCTCAATGAAATTCAAAGCAAAGGATTGATTCGATCATGTACCCTGTGAAAACAAAGTGGATGAAAAATGCATTTGGCCAGATTGTGATATCTAACTGCGTATTGCACATTGAGTTATTCTATCAATAGAAATATTTTAGATACTCACTGCAGTTGGCATTGTGAGCTGAATGTAGATTTAAAACGAACAAGAGGAAAAGACTGGCCTGGACAATTTTGTTTTCACTGATTCCAATTTGCTCACTACTACACAAGTTTCTTAAACAACAACATCTGCTCTGTGATGCTATGTGGTCACAGACCGTGGAAAAACCTGATCTTAGGAGAATTAAAATGACAAAGATACAAAGTGGGCATAAACTGACTAGCTTCTTGCCAACAACCTGCATGCATGAAAAAGCATAAAAGACATTGTTTAAGATATGCATGAAAAGAAAATGGGGTTGGTTGAGAACATTATAATGAGGATAAAAAACAAGAGGACTACTCTATTGATAGAATGTTAACCCAAAGATACCAAAGGAAAAAGAAGTCCTCTGGCACACTGAATGGCTCCTGTATGGAGAGTTTTAGGTGACATTAATACGGATTATACAGGATTAGATGAGGTAGAAGAATTAGGACCTGGGTAAATAGAGGCTATCAAATCATGGCCTTCTGCCTATCAGTGTATTTATTGCCTGAGCACTTCCTAAGAGTCTCAAGTTTAAACTGATTCCCACTTCAAATTTTAATAAGCTGAGATAAGGGTTAATTAACTTTTTATTTTCTTCAAGAAAGAACATTTTAGAGTCTCTGACTCAAGTTAGGGTCATAGTAGTATTTAGGGGTTGGACACATTTCGTTAAAACTTTTTGAAGCCTAAAGACTACTGCTATTAACTTTTCAAAAGTGTTTTTTATTTTATTAAAAATGTAAAGCTAAATTAAATTAAATAAAACAAGATGGAAATCGAATGAGAAAGTACTCATAATTTTTCTAACTAAATTAGAAGTCAGTGCTTTAAAATAATATTGATTCAATTTAATATGCATTTATTAAATTCCTACTGTGTATAGGGCACTGTGCTAGGAAAGGTAAGTTGAAACCAGGTTGTTTGTCTGTTTTGTTGTTGTTCAGTCCTGTCCGACTCTTCGTGACCCCATTTGTGGTTTTCTTGGCAAAGATAGTGGAGTGATTTGCCATTTCCTTATTCGACTCATTTTATTGATGAGGAACCTGAGGCAATCGGGGTTAAGTGACTTGCCCAGGGTCACACAGCTAGTAAGTGTCTGAGGCCAGATTTGCATTCAGGTTCTCCTGACTCCAGAGCTGGTCCTCTATCCACTGCTGCCAAGACAACATTAACTACTAGGGTGTAGAGTTTTTAACCTAGAGGCAAAAAGGAACTACCAAATTTTTTGACTTGTGTATCAGGAAAATTATTTTGGTACGGGTTTGCAGGTGTATTGCTGTTGAAAGAAACTGGAGGCAAGGAGATAAATTAGGAGGCTATTACAACAATCAAGGCAAATGCCGATAAAGACTTGAACAAGAGAAAGTGAGTAGAGCGATGACAAATATTACATGCTGTGGAAGGTACAATTAACATGACTTGGTAAATGAATGGAGATGGAAGGATGGGGAGATAGATTAATCAAAGATGACTTTGAGGCTATAAACCCCAGTAACTGGGAGGATGGCACCCTTAGCAGGAACAGGGAAATATGGAGGATGAGTATCTTTTGGTGGGGAGAGACAATGAGCTCTGTGTTGTTCATATGGAGTTTGAGATGCTCAGGGAACATCCAGGTGAAAACATTAAACAGGCAGTTGGTAACAAAGGATTGGAATTCATAAGAAATATTGCAGGATACAAAATTTTGGGAATCATCTAGTTAGATATGATAATGGAACCCAATGGAGCTGATGAGATTACTCAGGGATAGAGAGTACTGGAAAAAGAGAAGGCTGAGGACTGAACTTTAGATTATGGCCACACTAAAGTGGTAGGATGATCCAGTAAGCGATGATAGAAAGAGGACCCCAAGACTGTCAAAGACAATTACAGATCTAGTGCAAACACAGACCTAGATTTGGTAGAGCTGCTTTGGATTCTGCACAAATCTCTCTTCAAGACAAAGTAGCCCCCATGGATCAGGCTGTACCCATTCTCTAATGTTATCAAACGTATTAGTAATAACAAACTACATTTGGATAGTGTTTTATAACATTCAAAGAAATGTTTTATTTTAAACTCATTCAAATATATATATATGTGTATATATATATATATATATATATATATATATATATATAAACACACATATACATATATATGTATGTATGTATGTATAAGAGCTGACTCTACCTAGTTTCCTCTCCTCATCCCCTCCTCCATGTGTTTGGCCCTTTGCCTTTAACTCAGCTCAAGTTAATTAAAATGCTCCTTTTAAGAAAATTGAAGTCTGTGCAATTTATAATGACCAAGCTTGACCCTGAAGAGGAGATGAGAAAATTAATCTTCTTCCTTTGCTGAGATGGGAGAATTGCAAAGGAAGGGAAGAAAGATAGAAAGAAGGATGGAAGGAAGAAAAGAAGAAAGAAAGGAAGGAAGGAAGAAAGAGAGAGAAAGTAAGAAGGAAAGAAAGAAGGAAAAAAAGAAAAAAAGGAAGAAAAAAGGAAAGAAAGGAAAACAGGAAAGAAAGAAAAGAAGAAAGAAGGAAAGCATCATTAGCATGTGCCAGGCACTTTGCAAATATTACCCATTTGATCCTTTTTCCTTTTCTAAGGGGGGAGGGCAGGGCAATTGGGGTTAAGTGACTTACCCAAGGTCACACAGCTAGTAAGTGTCTGAGGCTGGATTTGAACTCAGGTCCTCCTGACTCCAGGGCTGGTGTTCTACTCACTGCACCACCTAGCTTCCCCTACCCATTTGATCCTTATGACAGCCTTGGGAGGTAGGTGCTATTGTAATCCTTATTTTTCAGTTGAGGGTTACACAGCGAGTAAGTGTCTGAGGTCATATTTGAACTCAGGTCTTCCTGCCTCTAGGACTAGCCCTCTAATAGCTATATCACCTAGCAACTTTTACTGTAAGAAACAATGAATTTGTGAGTTTTTCATTAGATGGTGAGCTCTTTGAGGGCTTTTGCCTCTTCTTGTGTCCCCAGAGCTTAGCACAGTGTCTAGCACATAGTAGGTGCTTAACGTTTATTCTCTCTCTCTCTCTCTTTCTCTCTCTCACTTCTGGTTACTAAGAATGACACTCTATATAAAGGAAGAGAGAAGGATATATTTGGAAATCAAGATGATATAAAAACAAAGGATATAAATGTAACTTAAAAAAATACAACTTTTTCAATGCTGCCTCCCCTGGAAAGTGTGCCTTCAAAGTGCATTTTGTACAAAGTCATACGACTTGATAAAGTCTGCTGTAGGCCCTACAGAAAATATTCTTGTCCCTGATGAACTCCTTTGTATTCTACAAAAATAAAATAAAACGAGCTAAAGTGATTAGTTAAAGGATTAAAAAGCATCAAATCCTAATTAAACAAGTGCTGAGTACATTGCTTGCTGTTAGGGTAGAAATAAACAATTGTTTTCAATATGCTTAAACTCCATAATATATTTATAGCAAATCTCTTATTGGAGAGCTTGACAGCTTCCAACATCTTGCAATTACCCTGGTTTTCTCTCATACAGAGCTCAAAGCACATCAAAATTAAAAGTATTTCTTTAAAGTTTGACACAGTGGAGAGTCAGCCTCTGTGGGCTTCCAGCAGGTTATTTCCTAGATTAACAGTTCTTAAATCAATCACCCAGTGGAAATCAATTATTTCTCTGGAAAGGATTTTCCTTTTGACATTTTCTAAATTCAGTATGCAATGCAGAGGAAAAAAATGTAACACTGGACTTGAGAAAAAAATCTTCCATGATATAATTCACAGAAGGTTTGAAGAAAGGGAGGATGCTTTGAAAGAAACAGAAATTCCTTTTAGTCATTTAAAGAGTGTTTAACTCTGACAGTCTTACTGATTTACTCTTAGAGAAGAAGGATGAAATTCTGGTATTATTCTTAGACTCCAAGGTTGTTTTTGACTTGCCTTTGAAATGAATGCCACCATCCTTCACTAAGCTTCTTCTTATCTGTTCCCTCTCATGGTTCCGCTTGCCTTGTTCTCTTGAACTAAATAGGCTCTAAACAGTGTTTGCTTTCTATGATCAGATAATAAGGACTTTATCCTGGAAGGTCTGGGCCTATGAAATTGTATGGCAAAGTGGAACACGATTCAATTACATGATAAAAAAGATTAGATATTCCCCATAGATTTGCTTGATTTCCCCCCAGTTTTACCCAGTCACATTTCATTACCTCTGAAACACTCACATTTTACATTCTTTCTTTTCCTTAATATCTCTTCCCTTTCATGGTCTTCCTTCTCCAGAATAATAAGAGTTTAGTCCTATGATCTAAAAAGACTGCACTTTTAAGATCTTGAGAGATCTTGGTCTAGAAAGAAAACAAGCAAACATCCAGAGGGTGACAGAGATAAACTTGGTGGCCAACCCACTGAGTAGCAGGGTGCTAATAGCTAGGGCAGCTAGGTGCCACAGTGGATAGAGTTCTAGCCCTGGAGTTAGGAGGACCTGAATTCAAATCTAGCCTCAGAAACTTGTCCAGGATCACACAGCTAGTGCATGTTTGAAACTGAATTTTAACTCTGGTCATTCTGACCTAGCCATTGTGACACCCAGCTGCCTCAATGGAGAGAAATAAGAGAAAGGTACATGCTTGCACAGAATGTACCCCTAATGGTCTGCCTGATGCTATAGTGAGAAGTTAAAAGAGTGGAAGACCACCTTTGCATGAAACCAGTCTGAAAATGCATTCTGATCGAGTAAGATAAGTAAGTGGGGTGTAGGTGGAGGGAAGAAGTAGCCAGTACTCCAGGCATAAAAGCTTCCAGTCAAGGGAGAAACCTGATGACGCACTTTCTATTTTTAAAAATTATTGATGTTTTTGTTTTTACATTACAAACATTTAAACACTACTCCCACTCTGTGAGAGGTCTTTTTTTTGACAAAGCATAACAATTAAGTAAAACTAATAATAGAGTGACTTCATCTGAGAGTGCATGCAATATTCCCCATATGTAGAACTCTCTACCTATTTTTTAAAAAAATTAACATACATCTATTTTCTCTCCTTCCCACTCCCCACTCCAATCGAAAAAGAAAATAAAGAAAAAATTGAATATGTATAGACAAGGGAAACAAATTCTCTCAATGACTGCATGCAAAAATATACGTGCTTCATTCTGCACCCTAAATCTGTCACTTCTCTATAGTGGGCAGCATCTTTCATCACTGGTTCTCCAGATTTATGAATGGTCGTTGTATTGCTCATTGTTCTTATAGCTTTCAAAGTTGTTTGTTTTTTATTGAATACATTATTCTCCTGGTTCTGCTCATTCCTTTCTTCATCAGTTTATGTCTTCCAAAGAACTCACGCAACCTAATGAAACAATTGACCTTTACTTAGTGCTTTATCTCATTTGAGCTTCATGTGAACAGCGTGGAATAGGTAGTACAAGAATCAATTTTCTCATTTTACAGAGGAAGAAACTGAGTTTTACAGAAATTAAATAACTTGTCCAGGGACATACAGCTACTGTCAGAGAAATGGTTTGAACCCAGGTTTCCTTGGCTTTAGATTCAAAATGCTTACCTGCTATACCCTGATACCTGTCTGTCTTAACACACTAGATAGGCAGCATAAATCCAGGGTTGTCAATCAAATGGCTTGCATATGATGGATAACCCTTCATGGCTGTTTAATAACGGAGTCCCTCCTCAAACCCTGAGCATTAAACAGGCCTTTTAGAAAATGTTTTTTCATTGAAAATGATATAAAATATACAGCTCTCCTCTTCTGAATTAATTTTCCACTTCATTTCTCCTAGCTTTGTGGAAATATTATCCCCGCACATAAATATTTACCTGGGAAGCAGTGAACATGATTTATTCCGCTCAGGGAAATATTCGGCTCAGGGTATTAGGAAGCTATTGTTCTCAGGCAAGTAAAATGTCACTTGAAATTTGTTGTCCTTTAAAGTCAAATGTTAGTTTCTGTATCAAGCCTCCTCTTTCATTCTCGTTTATAACTAGTAGCTTCAACCTTCCCAATCAAACTTTTTTTTTTTACCAGAACTGCTAAAAAAAAATTAGCAGAATTGCCCAAGGTCACCTTTTCCTAGTCTATCTTAATTGTTTTGAAAAAAAAATTGATGGTTTTTTCATCAGTCTTCCCATTTTACCTGCCCCATGCCCTAATCCTGCCTTTAACAAAGAGAAACAGTACCCTGCTATCAAGTGAAGATAGCAAGTCATAAAATGTCTAGGGGGAGAACAATTTGGAGTCATAGAATTTTAGTGACCACTTAGCAATGCCACTTTACAGGCAAGCAAACTGTGACCCAGAAAAAAAGGGAATGAATTATCATGTGTCACACAGCTAGAATTTCATGGCTTTTTTTTTTGGGAGGGCAACTGGGGTTAAGTGACTTGCCCACAGTCACACAGCTTGTAAGTGAGTCAAGTATCTGAGTGTGGATTTGAACTCAGGCCCTCCCAACTCCAGGACCAGTGCTCTACTCACTGCACCACTTAGCTATGCCAGGCACAGCTGGAATTTCTACCACAGAGCTGATACTAGAACTCTTGGTTCTTGACCCTCTGTTTTGTTTTTGTTTTTTACTGTGGGTGGGGACAGAAAGGAGGGCTGGAAACTAGATTATAAAAGTTTGAACAATAGGAATTGGTGATACTATGTTTAGCCAACCACCCAAATAAAATTTTACTTTATCTGGCTGCTGAATTAAATATGTATCTCAATACAAAAGGGAGTATGAATAAAATATGGATGACTATAGATTATTGGGATGTTATGGAAATACCCATCAAATTTACATAAACATTTATCACTTTTTGTTAGTCATAAAATGGTGGAAGATTTTCTATTTCTATGGAAATAGGAGAAAGCATTTTTTGCCTGTGGGAAAGACAAAGACTAGATTGTTCTGTCAAAGCTGGAGACCTGGATAATTAATGATTATGAAATCAGAATGTTTATATAGCAAAAAATTATTATCATGAAATGAGATACTTTAAAAAGTAACAGTAGCAAAATGCAGCTCTGGAATACACATTAAAATATATGTTCATGCTGTTTTTATTTCAGATATGTTCTATTCTTTATAATGGAGTTCTACCTCTGCTGTCAGAGACAGCTTGGCTTTCAGCCCAGTATATACTTGATTATTGGTCCTGAATCATTCATGATGAGATTAGAGCTGAGCCCTCACTCCTTGTCCACCTCTTCCCTGGCCTTGAATTTTGCAGTCCTTGGGGAAGGCTAGTAGTATAGCACAAATAGTTATATTTACTTGCTAGAATTCTCTAGTTGTTTCAGCAGTGCTTCTTAAACTGTGGGTCTCAACCTTGTCGTGACCCACAGTTTAAGAAGCACTTGAATGGATCTTGAGTGGAAAAAGTTTAAGAAGTTCTGGAGCTTCCCTGGGGAGCCATAGCTAGGTCAGGGCAGCTGGTACTTTTTTCCAGGGTTCTGAAATTTTAAAAGTCCTGAATGCACTTGCAATTCTTCAGCAGTGTAGAAACAACAGAGCATAGCAATTAATTAGCAATGAGTTAAAATAGGATCCTAGCAGATAGTCTACTTTGTTCCCTTGGCATTATTACAGGTGAACTCTTCAGAGGATCTGGACGTATCTCAGGTTAAGAAGTTGATTGGAGGAGTACTTCACTCTATCTATTCCAACAGAATCGTGTATTCTCAGCGATAAATATTGCTAATTCTGCCACTGTTCCCCAAACTAGATTTTTGAGTGACTCTAGGACAGGTGCCATGGTTTCCAGTCATTTATATTGCCTAGTTCAGTGCTACACTGCAAATGGCTGGATGGATATATGGATGCCTTTGGGATTATAAAGGAAAAGTTGGACTGGACTTTGAAAGTCAACCAGTTCACCCTCATCAATTTACAAATTAGATAATGGAAGTACAGTGAGGTAAAGTGATTTGATTTAGGTCATGAAGGTAGTTAAGTAGCAAAGTCTGAATTTGAACCAAATTTCGTACTCTTTCCATTGCATGACAATAGGCACAGAACATACCCTATGATAATATCTCAGATATCATAGCCTCTCTCACTTTCCAAGGAGCTGATTTAGTTAAAGACTAACTTTTATAGTTTGGGTCTGATCTTTTAGGAAGAGGTCAGTTGGAGGAAAAGGATGGAGGTATTATCTGGCATGAACCCAAATTCCTGGTTTAAAAGATCCTAAGACTGACCTGGAATTGAATCAGTCTCCAAAAATGAGGGTAGGTTATGAGGGTTTGGAGAGCCAAACCACAACTCTCTATGAAGCTTATTTGAATTAGCCAGGGTATGATGGCATCAGCTCAAACCTGCTTGATAGACAATTGATGAATTTTCAATGTGAGCATTTACACTTCAGAAATCATGAAATGCTACAAATCAAGGCTTGATTTATTGTTTTGTTAATTGTTTGGACTAGAGAAAGTGATGACGAAAATGTTAATTCAGATTAAACTTAAAAGCATGTCATATATATATTTTATTTTTCAGAGAGCTGATTGTTAGGCATTTACCAGCACATCCATATTTTAATCAAAGGAAGACGTGGCTTAACTAGTTTTGTGGTGTGTAGTATGTAATACTGAGGACCTGAGACAGGAAAGAATTCACAACCCAAAAGAGAGCCAAGGGGTTAGTTCATAGCTAAGGAGAAGATTATAACGGTGGTGGTCTTGGAACAATGTTAATTATAACTACAGCATGAATACATTGCTCAATGGTCCTATATATGAAGTTAAAAATGAAAAATGAATACAGTGTCAGAGAAGAAAAATAAGAAGAAGAAGAGGAGGAGGAGGAAGGGAGGATGTGAAAGAGAGGGTGGGGGGAAGAGAGAGGGTGAGAGAGAGAGAGAGAGAGAGAGAGAGAGAGAGAGAGAGAGAGAGAGGATAGCCTTTGATTTTTACAAAAGGTCTTGTGCATTCTGTTTACTTAAATTACCGCTAACATTCTTTCCAGCTCTAGATGCTATGATCCTATAAACTAATCTGTGAAACTTTCTGTGTGCTTTTTAATTTATTTCATTTAATATTTCCCTTATGTTGGTGGTGTTCTTGTGCATACTTTCTATTCCATTCTAAGACCCTAAACGACAGGGGTAGGATCTTTTAAATATATGACAAAGAGTAGAAGACACGAGAGCTGAGTGTTTGGTGATTTTTAGAGCCTAGGGAAAATCTGGCTCCATTGTATTAAAATGCTGTTGAAATAAAGGGATTATTTTTGAGGGAGAGAGGGAGAGCAAGAGTGGAAAGGACAGCAGCATTATCTGGAAACTTGGAGTTCCTAAGATGCTAATGGCACTCCTTTAGCCCCAAATAGTCTTGAGAAATCTTGGCTCTTGCTAATGACTTGTGAATCTCAGTAGGTCCTTAAAGGCAACCTGGGGTTTGTTACTAGTGTGATCAGTGATGGATGCCGTTATATCACCCACTGTGGCTAAAATTGTGTTAATGAGGGAAGCAGAAACATGGCAGCTTGGGAAAGTCCCACTCTTCATGCATGACAAAAAGGGCTATAAAAGGACATCCCCTCCGGTGAATGGACAGGTGCTGTTAGAAGAAAGGGAAGCAGCTGCTGGATGGATAATCCCTCAGCAAATGTTTTTTTTTTCCCCCTTGGTTACCAAGGAGCCAGTGTAGCCCAAACACATCCCCTGTTCCATTCCCCTCTTTCACTTTGGTGATTTGTGAGTTGGCTGCTTGTCTGTACTTGAATACAGTAAAATTAGCACTGTGAAAAGTTGTAGCCTCATACAGAGAAATGTTTGCAGGACTGTGACCCAGGGACCTCTGTATCCACAGGGTTGGGAACTCACCACCTCCTACGTCCTCACCAGTCAGTGCTGTTTCAACGGACTGTGCCCTCTTGCATCTGAGTCCCAGCAACAATGTCTTATCTCTGTATTCCCTGGGACGTGAGGAAATCTGGGCTCTGTTTGTCTCTTAGGGTAGCCATAGAGAATTAGCAAACCAGCTTTGGTGGGTCAGATTAGAAGCAGAAGTGAACACTGCAAGGTTATGCTGGATTGCCTTTTGTCTAAGAATGTAATTCTGAAGTGTCTTCATATCAACTTACAGCATGCAGGGAAAATCGTGCTTTAAAACATGTTAGGAGCCAAAAGAGCCTGAAAACTATCTGCCAATTTATTCTTAGGCTTGTAGGAGTTTGTCTTCCCAATGGCATCATAGGAGTCTCTTTGGGGCTTGTGGGGATACTGGCAGGCAAAGTTCTCTTCTCCAGAATTCTATTATCTCCAATTGGAATTCAGATAGTATGTGAGTAGGGTCCTTCTGGCATTTCCTCCCATTACATGACTATTAGTGAGGGACCACAGTGATGTACGTTTTGTTCCACCTGACATTGTTTTCTTATTTAATTGTATAAAGTGTCACAGTACAGTGGCAAGAGGTCTGAATCTAGAATTTGGGGACCTGGGTTCAAATCCTGACTTAACTAGTTTTATAACCGTGGGCAAGTCACTTAAAAAGCTATGTGCTCCAGTTTTCTCATCTGTAAAATAAAGGAGAGTTACTTTAGGTCATACCTAAGATCTAAATCTTATGATTTTATGATTATGATTGTGATTATGATTTTGATTAAAATTGATTTCAAGAAGTAAGATTTCCAAATGGGGGCATAATAAAAATAATAAAACTCTACTAGTCCCCAGTTTTGAACCATGAAGTGCATCTGAAAGACTCCTAGATGAGGACTCTGAAGCGCTGGGTTCAAATATCTGTCTTATACCATAATTCCTATGTGTCCTTAGACAAGCCACTTAATATTTCTCAGATTCTGTTTACTTAAATTACCGCTAACATTCTTTCCAGCTCTAGATGCTACGATCCTATGAACTAACCTGTGAAAATTTTATTTGTTTTAAAATATGTTTTATTTATTTCATTAAATATTTCGCAATTTCATGCAAACTTTTTAACAGTTATTTTTAAAAATTGTGAGTTCCAAATTCTTTCCCTCTCCCTAGTCACTTTCTTCTCCTTGAGAAGATAAGCAATTTGTTATTGAGTGTATCTGTCAAGTCGTGCAAAGCATATTTTTATGTTAGCCATGTTAAAAAACCACACAGACAAAAAATAAAACAAGAAAAAGTTAAAAAAGTATGTTTCAATCTGAATTCAGAGTTCATCATCTCTCCTAATGGAAGTAGATTGCATTTTTCACTATGGGTCATTTGGAATTGACTTGGATCATTAGCTAAGTTTTTGTTTTTGTTTTTTAAGAATTATCCTTACAATATTGTTGTCACTGTGTACAGTGTTCTCCTTATCCTTCTCAATTCACTTTGCATGGGTTCACATAAGCCTTCTCAGGTTTTTCTGAAACCATCCTGCTCATCATTCCTTATAGTACAAGAGTATTCCATTACAATCATATACTACAACTTGTTTAGCCATTCCCCAACTGATGGGCATTTCCTTAGTTTCTAACTCTTTGCCACCACGAAAAGAACTGATATAAATATTTTTTGTACAAATAGATCCTTTTCTCTTTGATTTGATCTCTTTGAGATACGGACCTCATACTGGTATTGCTGCGTCAAATGGTATGCACAGTTTTATAGCTCTTTGGCCACAGCTCCAAATTGTTCTTCAGAGTGGTTGGACTAGTTCACAACTCCACCAACAGTGTAATAATTATGTCCAGATTTTTCCATATCCCTGTCAGCATTTGTTATCTTCTTTTTCTGTTATGTTAGTCAATCTAATAGGTGTGAGGTGGTATCTCAGAGTTGTTTTAATTTGCATTTGCCTAATCAGTAGTGATTTAGAGCATTTTTTCATGTGTCTATTGATAGCTTCGATTTCTTCTTCTGAAAACTGCCTGTTCATATCCTTTGACTATTTATCAACCTGGGAATGGCTATTGTTTTTGTAAATTTGGCTCAGTTCCCTATATATTTGAAAAATGAGGCCTTTATCAGAGATGTTGTGAATTTTTTCTCCCACTTTCCTGTCTTCCTTTTAATTTTGGCTGCATTAGTTTTGTTTGTGCAAAACTTTTTAATTTAATGTAATCAAAATCATCTATTTTACTTCCTATGATCCTCTCTATCTCTTTTTTGTCATAAACCCTTCCTTTATTCATAGATCTGACAGGTACATTTTCCCATGCTCCCCTTGTTTACTTACAATGGCAGCTAGGTGACAGAGTGGATAGAGTGCTGGGCCTGGAATCAGGAATATTCATCTGGCCTCAGACAGTTACAGTGTGACCCTGGGCAAGTCACTTAACCCTATTTGACTCAGTTTCTTCATTGTAAAAATGAGCTGGAGAAGGAAATGGCAAACCACTCTAGTATCTTTGCCAAGAAAACCCCAAACGGGGTCATGAAAAGTAAGACTGAACAGCAACAACACAACAAATCACCTTTTATGTCTAAATCATTAATTCATTTTGACCTTATCTTCATATACAGAGTGTGATGTTGCTCTATGCCTAGTTTCTGCCACACTGCTTTCTGGCTTTTCCAGCATTTTTCGTCAAATAGTAAGTTCTTGTCTCGAAAGCTTGGATCTTTGGGTTTATCAAACACTATATTACTATTGTCATTTACTACTGTGTATTGTGTATTTTATTTCTTCCACTGATTGACCGTTGTATTTTTTAGCCAGTACCAGCCGGTTTCAATGATTACTGCTTTGCAATACAGTTTGAAGTCTGGAACTGTTAGGCCACCTTCCTTCACATTTTTTTTTAAACTTAAAAGGGGGTTATTTGTGATTTCCTATATATACATTTAGCTTGTAAATACAGAACTACAAATGTATTGAGACAATTTCTGTATAAGTTTTCATTATGTTTCACTTCAAATATTGCTTGCACAAGTTAAAATCTGATAAAGGATTTATATTCTCTTACTTGAAACTCCCCATCTAACACTTCTGTTTTAATGTGGTAGGTAACTTCATTATTTCACCAGAAGCCACCTGCAGGAAAGCCTTTCTTTTATGGCTTCTAGGACATTCATTAGTTAGTGTACATGCAATTTTCATTTTCCTTATCGTTGTCATTATCATCACCATCTTCATCACTTTCTAGTGGGATGCTTGTGGCAGCTGAAGAAACCTTGTTTAGTTTCTTGGTCAAGAGGAAAAAAGCCAGTTCTACTGAATGTGTCCTATCTCTGGTAGAAGAGCACATAGGCTGCTTTGGACAAATTTGGTCTTTAGAAGCAGTCGAGACACCACTGTCATCAAAATAGTACCATTTTCCGTCATCTTTATTTTTTTGCGAAAGCAGTATATTGCCCTCCTCCCATCCCTCCATAGTGGTTGGGCACAGTAATCCAATTGTAGCAGCAAGGCCCTGTATTTAAATTAATAAGGAATTCTGACACATCCAAGTCATTAACAGGAAAATCAACTAATGTGTCCTTCTTATCCCTCAAGTATCTGCTGTAAGAAAAATGCTTAAGATGTACCACCAGTACTGGAGGCAGTGACCATGAATCTAAATCCTTTGTTGTAAAAAGTTCAATGCAATCTTTTAACCCTCACAAAAGGTTTTTTTGGGAGGTTTATATTCCACACTTTCATGTTTTTCAAAATCCTCAGTTGCATTAATCATCAAAATATCTTTTTTTTTCAATCCAGGATCCCAATCCAAAGCAAGAAAAGATTTTTCATCTAGTCTGAGCTGTCTGTCATGAAATCTAATATGTCTAGCACCATCTTTGATGTAGTTGATGTGAGTATTGCCTAAGTTGTACTGGAATGAAATAATAATGAATGTAAATAATCACTTTTTGTGTCCCATGAGAAGCTGACCTTTGCAAGTTTCTTCAGTACTTAATCCATTTTCAGAATCATTATGTCCTCCAACTGAATCTTTAGACTCACTGTTTTTATTCTCTGAAGATGTTCTTGATGCCAGCTGGATTAAACAACTGGCTCATCTTGTTTCCATTTCACTTGGGGAACATTCTTCATGTATTCCATTGGACGATTGCAGTTAATACTTTGGTCCTTAATAGCAGTGTAGGGATCCTTCTGTTTCTTCAGTTTCAGTAGATGTTTTTACATAATCGCACATCCTCAACAATAGAAGATTGTGGAGATTTTCTTCAGTATTATTTCTGCCATAAGAAAAGGTTGGCCAAAGAGTGATGAACCACTATGGTGGCTATAACTTGTGTGTCTGTACTTTTAAACAAACAGGAATTATGACTTGCTCAGTATTTTTTGTTCTATTGTTAGTAATTTCAAATACATAAATATATCATCCAATTCTATAATACTATTAAAATTTTCATACATAACAAATATTCTGTGAAATCTGTTATCGTATGTATCAGTAACTATTATCTTATCAGATGGTACCCCTGACAATTGGATGGAGTTGTGCAAAGATCTGGTATATTTCCAATTTTGAGATGACTACTTTGTACTGCAGGGATTTGGTAAGTGGATCCATTCTAACTAAGTGAACTTCCAAGGTAGGCAGTGGAAGTGAAGGGGAATAAAAAGGATCACACGTTACTGAAATCTTAGTGCACTCAGAACAAACTAATGTTGATTCGAAAAGTCCATGAAATATATTTACTATGATAAAGTCATATCTCTTCAAATGGTTTTCCCATACTCTTTTTAGCAACCATCTTGTCAGGTATTCCATCAGTATCCTTTGGTTGAATATAAAGTTTTTTTTTTCCTAATTCTATTTAAATGTTAATGTAGACCATCTAATAGGAAAGTTAGCAATTCTTGGCAGTCTTGCTTTTGATACCCAGAAAATAAAGGTGCAAAGCATCCTACTTGTGTCTTAAAAGCTCTTGAGGTGACATAGCTGTATTTTCCAGACCACATTCACTTGATGAGTTTGGCATAAGATTTTGCTATTTCACTTATCATTCCTAAGGGATTGTCAAAATTCAATTCTTCTTGATATTTATCACTGAGAAAATACTCAGTAAGTGGAGAGGTATTGCTCAAACACTGAAGAGCTGATTTATGAAACACATATTTCCCAAGTTACTTAGGCCATGTAGGCCAGGCTGTTCATTGTTTCTTCCTGGCTCTGAATAATCATAGTTCTTATAAGCAGTGCATGATGGGGGACAATAATTTGAATTTTTTGCATTTCTATTGTTGATGTTATTTTAATTATTTGAAAGAGATGAAGGTGATATCTTTGTTAAAGTTGAAAAATTGGATGCACCCGGGGACCGAGGAGTTGAAGGACTCCATGGCCATATTCCACCTTCATTTTTCCACTCTGTTACTAGCATCTGTTCTTGATATAAACCAGCACCCTGAATGGTACTGTCTGGCTTATTTAGTAGTTCAAATGCATTAGTCATGTATTTGTTCCATGATCTGGTCTCTTTTTCATCTCGAATATTGAAGATTTTTCTTCTTTTTCAATTGTATCTTGTGTACCATTGGTTCCTGACCCTCCATCAATGTGTACCAGCTGACAAGTTTATTCCAGCCTTCAACTGGCAATAGGATATAATCTAATTCATCAATAAAATATTCCTTAAGGAACTGAGCATTACCATCTTTAAGGAGTCCAAGATTATCAGTGGGACCAGGGTACACATTTTGATCTCCCATCTGGTATTTGTCCTAACTGTCAAACCCAACATATTTTTTCCCACTGTTTGAATCAGTCACTATCCACTAAATATCAGATAAGGACTGCAGGTTTGGAGCAGTTAGGGAGGGCAGGACACAGGCAGCAGCCTCCACACCTGCCCCCCTCTCCCCCATTTTTTCCCATTGATTCCTTTGATATTCTTGACCTTTTATTCTTCCAGATGAATTTTATTACCATTTTTTCTAGCTCTATAAAATAATTCTTTGGAGTTTAATTGGTATGACACTTAATAAGTAATTTAACTTGGCAGAATTGTCATTTGTATTATATTTTATTATATTGGCTCAGCACTCAGAACAATTAGTATTTCTCCAACTGTTTAGGTCTGCCTTTATTTGTGTGAAAAGTGTTTCATAATTGTGCTCATATAATCCCTGGGCTTGTCTTGGCAGGTAGACTTTTAAGCATTTTATGTCTGCAGTGGTTTTAAATGGAATTTCTCAGGAATGCAAGGATAGTTCAGTATTAGGGAAACTATCAGCATAATTGGCCATATCGATAACAAAAACAACAAAAAAAAGTCACATAATTACAATAATAGATGCAGAAAAAGCCCTTAGAAAAAAACACAATACCCATTTTCTATTAAAGACACTAGAAAGCATAGGAATCAGTTGGGCCTTTGTTAAAATAACAAATAGTATCTATCTAAAACCCAGGGCAAGCATTATCTATAACATGAATAAACTTGATGATTTCCCAAAAAGATCAGGGATGAAACAAGGATGTGTTTCAACAATCCGGCTAGCAGCTTCTGTGGGGGTGTAAGATCCACCCTCAGCCAGCACCCAGAAAGCTGCCAACAGCACAAGTTCTTTTGATCTGCTTAACTAAGGAAAGCAAGGTGAAGGGGTTGACAAACTTACTTTAATTCAGCAAAATATCATTCACTTAGTTCAGGGGAAGAGACCAGCACACTGAACTTCAGAGCAAATTGCAAACAAATTATAAACATCAATGGACAGACCAAATACAGATTCATAGTTACCAACATCTAGGGTCAGCCGGGAGCTCAGAACAAGGGCTGGCCCAGAGTCACATGCGCCACCACTGCTGCAGGGAAGAGCTCCAAGGAAGAGGAGGCCAACCCCTGGTTTTACATCTTTTTCAGTGTCAAGGGTGAGTCACACACGTGACTCACCCATGTGACCTAGAATCATCACAAAGAGGCGACTTAAACCCAGTGGTCTAAGAGCCTCTGCTCTCCCAGACATGTAAACTAGGCCCTCCCTGGAGTTAGCTCCACCATGGGCCCCACCTTAGTTGCCAATCCACACCCACTAAAGTTTTACACTTAATAGGGCTTTGGGCCTGGGGCTTAGCACCTAGTAAGGCTCAATGAAATACACTAAATTACTCAAAGGGAACAAAAGCCAACTATTCAAGGGCACTTGGTTGAACTAAGTGCTAAGGAGCCCATTTTGCTTACCAACACAGGATGTCTGTTATCACCACTATTATTCAATATTGCACTAGAAATGCTAGTTATAGCAATAAGACATGAAAAGAAATTGAAGGGACAAAAATAGGCAATGAGGAGACAAAACCAGCATTCTTTGCAGATGATATGTTGGTATACTTAGAGAACTCTAGAGAATCAAATAAACAACTAGTTGAAACAATTCAGTTTCAGCGACGTCGCAGGATATAAAATAAATTCATGCAAATCATCAGTATAAATCCCACCTGGGCATAGTGTAGGATCTTTGTGATACATTGCTGTAATTTCTTTGTTAGTACTTTTAAAAAGTTTTTGCATCAATATTTATTAAGGAAATTGATGTATAGTTTTCTTTCTCTGTTTTTGCTCTCCTTGGTTTAGATATTGAAACTACATTTGTGTCATAAAAGGAATTTTGTAAGGCCTCCTTCTTTACCTTCCCCCCTCCAATATTTTGTATAGTATTAGGATTAATTATTCCTTAAATGTTTGGTAGAATTAACCTGTAAACCCGTCTGACTCTGAGGATTTTTCCTTAGGGAGATCATTTATGGCTTGTTCAATTTCTTTTTCTAAGATAGGTTGATTTAAGTATCCTATTTCCTCTTCTGTTAATCTGGGCAGTTTGGTTGTTTTAAGGATGTATTTTGTTTTTCTATCAGTCGTTTCAGGTTATATCTTCCTCTCGCATACCCCTGATGAAACTTTTCTTGTGACAAGGAAAAAAAATGCATATTGTGGCTATGTCTGAGAGTGTATGCAGCATTTTTCAGCTGTAGCCCTTCACTTGTCAAATAAAAAGGAAACATTCATTCAAATCTTCTCCGAGCCAAGATTGGTCATTATAGTTATATCATGTTTGGTTTGTATTATGGTTCTTTTCATTCACATAGCTGTAATTTCTGTGTATACCATTGTCTTAGCTCAGATTACTTCGCTCTGCATCAGTTCATTTCTTTCCTTGTTTCCATAAATTCCTCATATTTATTATTTGTTATGGTATAATAATGCTGCACAGCATATCCATACCCCAATTTATTTAGCTATTCTTCAATTGATGGCACCCACTTTGTTACCAACAACTATTTCCAGTTCTTTGCTACCACACACACACACACACACACACACACACACACACACACACACCTGCTGCTATAAATATTTTTGCCACTTATGAAAACTTTCTTTTTGTTTCTGACCTCCTTGATGTATAACTTGGAGTGGAAACTGTAGGTCAATGTGTATGAACAGTTCAGAGATTTATATACATTTCAAATTGTTTTCCAGAATCAACCCATAAACATTTATAGCCAAGCTTTTATGAGAAGCTTTATGTTTAGTTTGAAGTGGCTTATATAAATATAAATCTGTACAGTCTATGTTTAAATTTTCCAGAGTATTGGTTAAATGCCATGAAACCACTGAGGACAAATTCAGTACAACTGCATTTTCAACCCTTGCCTTCAACACATTTTAGATATATTTCTCAATTAGTAGAACAAGAAAATCATGGGCACTTTGCTATGTTTGATTCCAGTGGGCTATGAATACTGAGAAAAGAAACACTGGTGTATATAAGCAAAAACTAGAAGTAATTTGCTCTCTGGTCCAATCCATACCTGAACAGGAATCCCTTCGACATTATATGTAATGTGGTAATCAAATATTTTCTTGAATACCTCCAGTGAGGAGGAACCCATATAGTGATAGCATGATAAACTGGAGAGCATACATGCTGTGGTAATGAGAACTGTGAAAGGCCTTGATCAGCAAGGCCATGCTGTAGCTAGAGCACTACACCTGGAGACAAGAAGACCTGATTTCTAAACTAGCCTCAGACATTTACTAACTGTGTGACACTGGGTAAGGCACTTAACCACTATCTGCCTCAGTTTTCTTATCTGTAAAATGGAGATAGTCTCAGCATCCCTTCCCAGTGTTGTTGTGAAGATCAAATGAAATAATATGTGTAAAGTGCTTAGCACAGTGCCTGGCACATAGTAGGTGCCATGTAAATGTTAACTTGATGATGATGATGCCATAATAAGATCAGCTGAAGGAACTGGTGGTATTTAGATGTAGCCTGGAGAAGAAAACATGCGAGAGGCATGACAAGAACCTTCAAGAATTTGAACAACTGTCATGTCGAAGAGGGAAGAGACTTGAGCTTGGCCCGCTCTCTCACTTGGTGACTTCCCATGGCTTTAATTATCATCCCTATGCAGATTACTCCCAGATCAATACATACAGCAATAATCTTTCTCCTAAACTAGATACCCACATCACTGACTGCTTAGTAGACATTCCAAAGTGGATATCCCATAGACGTCTCAAACTCAACACAGCTAAAATAAAACTCATTACCCTTCTACCAGAACCCAATTCAGTTCAGCAGTTCCTATTTCTATTGAGTGCACCATGATCCTTCTAGTTGCTCTGGTTCACAGTCTAGATGTTATCTGGACTCCTCACTTTCCTTCACCCCCATATCCAAACCAATGGCCAAATCTTATAATCCCTACCTTCCTAACATTTCTCATGTATGCCCATTTCTTTCCAAACACATGACCAAGCAAAAAAAAAATCAAACAAATTAATAAAACACTTGGCCATCTTTATTCAGATAGTTAATAAATTAGATATTTACTATGTTCCAGGTACTATTTTAAGTCTGGAGATAGAAAGAAAGACAAAAACATGATCCTTCCCCTCAAGGTGCTCCCATTCTAATGGGGGAGATAATATGGAAATAATGATTTGTGTAAAAGACATATATGGTGTAAATGAGAAGTAATTTCAGAGAGAAGCTATTAGCAGTGGGAGAAGGGACCAGGAAACGCCTTCTGTGAAGGCGGGATTTTATGTGAGTCTTAAAAGGAAGCCACAAAGTCAGGAGATAGAGCTTAGAAAAGAGAGCATGCCAAGTATAGGACAGAGCCTGTAAGAAGGCATGGGTACCAGAGATAGTGTGTCATACATGAAGAACAGCAAGCAAGCTGGAAGGTGTGGGGTAAAGAATTGGGTTAGGTTTTGACTTCTCTGAGGCACCCATATCTAGAATAGCCAATATAGCTCGATGGTAGAGTACATGGAGGGGAGTAAGGCCAAGGTATGAAGGGCTTTTAGTTCAGATTCTTTTTTTCTTTTTCCTTGGACTGTTGTAATATCATCCTAATCATTCCCTCTGCATTGTTTCTTCCTTCTCTAATCCATCCTCCACACAAGTGCCAAAGCAATTTTCTTAAAATATAAATCTCATCATGTCATTTCCTTATGCAACAAATTCTGGTGACTCCCTCTTGATTGAAGGATCAAATATTATTTTATCTTTATGTCATCCTTTAATAATTCCTATTTTGTGTAAGTTTTATAATGTACATCAATCATTAATCCAGAAATATTTGTTAACTGCCTATTATGTTCCAGGTGTTATGTTAGGGGCTGGAGGGAGATACAAAGACAATAAAAGAAACTCTCTCTACTCCCAAGGATCTTCCACTTTAATGGGAGAGACAGCAAATACAAATTTAAGGTCTCCATATAAAAAAATGAAGGTTTAATTTGATAGCATCAGTTGGTAGTGCAGAATTCTTAGTGGTTCCAAGATTTAGCTTCAAACTCCACATCTCAACCACTCAGTGGTTCCAAGATTTAGCTTCAAACTCCTCATCTCAATCACTCATTCTCATCCAAAAGAAAATCTCCAATGATTTTTGTGGCCAAAGGACTTGACACATCTTCATTTTCAAGTTAGAGGCTTCACTTGCCTAGGAAGAAATTGATGGTCCTTCCATTGAGTCTCTCTATGCTTTTATCTCCTAACTGCTTGTCTTTTCTTACTGACTCAGAAGCCTTAATGGATTCCATTACACTCCTATAGTGCAGTTCCAGCCCTCTGGAGTGACAACCTTATTTCTAGGCCAAACTTGAGAAATATTTCATTTTGGTGGGTTATCCATGCTCTTCTTAGTAAGGTAGATCGAGGGGGCAAAACATTCTTTCAGATTGCCTCCTCCCTCCACCCCCAAGTCCTTTGCCACTGTCTAATTCAGGTAGTTTGGAGATACAACTTGCATAAAGAACATTCTGTTGATTCCACTAACAGGGTTTCAATTGTGTAAACTTACTGAATAGAATGAATAATTACTCAGTCATCATATGTGCTATTTTCAGAAAGCAGTGATTGGAACATGAAACTATAAAAGTGAATTTTAGAGACAATTAAGAATCCAGAAGACTAAAAAGGTAGCTTTGCTTTTAAACTCTGTAAATTTTAAAAGTGTGGCAAGCTGTTTCAAATGCAGCAAGAACTCTGATTTCCCTATCATATATCCCAAGGACAAAAGTACAGCTGCTGCTCAGTTATCTGCATTGTGGGTTTGTTGTCATTTGTCCTTTGTTCTCGAAGAGGACCATGACATCAGGAAAGTGATGCCATGACTTGCAAGTGAATTGGATTTAACTCAGAGAAGGCTGTACAAAGTCACCAGCATCACTTTCTCCTCCGGAGCCATCTGGGTCCAGTGGCAACATATATATCAGGACAGCTGGAGATGGCCCCCTATGTGTGGGTATGGGACCAAGGAAAGAACACTGGACTCAGGCTCAAATCTTTAGTGTCTCTTGTGACCTTGGGTAAATTATTTAACCTTTCTTGGCTTCAGTTTCTTCATCTGTAAAATGGTATATACTAGGTGATTTCTAAGGCCCTTTCCAGTGCAACTAAGTGGCACAGTGGATAGAGTGCCAGGAGTGCAGACAGGAAGACTCACCTTTCTGAGTTCAAATCTAGCTTCAGATACTTACTAGCTGTGTGACTCTGGATGAGTCACTTAACTGAATTTGTAGTAAACTATATTCTAGAAGGCCATCTTTCTACTTCCTGATTTTGATATTTGTCATCCACATAGAGACATCAATTAGTCAGTTGACAAGCTTTTATTAAGTGCCTACTATATACCAGTCACTATGCTAAGCCCTAGGAATTCAAAGAAAGGCAAAAGACAGTCTTTGCTCTCAAGGACCCCACAGCCTAATGAGGGAAACAACACGAAAACAACTACATACAACCAAGTTATATACAGGATAAATTGGGGGAAGTCTCAGAGGGAAGGCACTGAGATTATGGAGATTCGGTAAAGCTTGTGGAAGATGAGACCTTAAGTGAGACTTGAAGGAAGTCAGGGAAGCCAGGTGGTGGAGATGAGGAGGGGGGATATTTCAGGCATGGGTGACAGCCAGTAAAAACACTCAGGGTCAGAAGAAGGAGTGTTTTGTTCAAGCAGTGTCTTGTTCAAGGCCAGTATCACTGGAGAGTACATGGAAGGGAGTAAGGTATACGAAGTCTAGAAAGATAAGAAGGAGCCAAGTTAGAAAGAGCTCTAGAAACCAAGCAGAGTATTTTATATTTGATCCTGGAAATAATAGGGAGCCATTGAAGTGTACTGAATAGGGATGATGGTAGGGTTTTATCAGACCTGAGCTTTATGAAGAATACTTTGACAACTGAGTGGAGAATGGATTGGAGTGGGGAAAGGCTTGAGGCAGGGAGTAGGCTACTGCAACAGCCTGTCATAGTGTGAGGTGATGTACCAGGTGAAACTGCAGTGTCAGAAGAAAAAATGGTAGAAACCATAAGACTACAACTGATTGGATATGGGGGAGTGTGTGAGAGAGAGAGAGTGAGGAATTGATGATAAAACTTGGGTTGCATAGTAGACAGTGTGCTAGACTTGGAGTCAGAAAGACCTGAGTTCAAACCCCACTTCAGATATTTATTAGCAGTGTCACTCTGGGAAAATTACTTAACCTCTCTGGATCCCAATTTCCTTATCTGTAAAATGTGGGTAACAAATAAGGTCCTGTCCAGCTCTAGATATATAATCCTATGATGTGTACTGTAGATGATCAGAATCTGACTTTTTAGAAATAGTATTTTATTTTCCAATTATATGTAAAGATAATTTTTAGCATTTATTTTTACAAAATTTTAAGTTCCAAATATTTCTCCCTCCCTCCCTTGCTTCCCAACCCTCATCCTAAAATAGTAAGCAGTTTGATATAGGTTCTATATGTACGGGCATGTAAAACGTATTTCCATGTTAGTCATAGTTGTGAAAGAATACACAGACCAAAAGGAAAAAAGCCACAAAAATAAAGTGAAAATATTATACTTAGATTTGCATTCAGCTCTTTCTCTGGATATGGATGACATTTTCTATCATGAGTCTTCTGTAATTGTCTTAGATCATTGTATTGCTGAGAAGAGCTGAGTTATTCACAGTTGATCATCACACAGTGCTGCTGTTACTGTGTATAATGTTCTCCTGGTTCTGCTCATTTCACTTTGCATCAGTTCATATAAGTCTTTCTAGTCTTTCTGAAATCTGCCTGCTCATCAGAATCTTACTTTATGCCCTCATTCCTGCTTCCTGTGACCTTGGGCAAATTCCTTTACCTTTCTGAGCCTCAGTTTCCTTATCTGTAATTTGGGGCAGGGGATTGTACTAGACAGCCTCTGAGGTCCTTTCCAGGTACGAATCTGTGGCAAACTTTATATTCTAAAAGATTGCCCCTCTGCTTCCTAGAACATTCTTGATTTTTGTCTTCATTATCCACATAAGATGCAGCATAGTACCTTGGATAGCATACTAGTCTTGGAGTTAGGAAGACCTGGGTTTAAAGTCTGTTTCAGATATTTACTACGTGTGACATCGTCTAATCATTTTCACCCTGTGTTTTCTTATCAGGTTTACAACGGTGACAGCAACACCACCTACCTCACAGGTCTGTTGTAGAGTTAAAATGAGAAAACACAGGCAAAGCACCTTAAAAATGTTTATAGTGATATATGAATTTATTTAGCCACTTTGTACTTGGAAAACTCAAACTCATTTCATTTTCAGCTTAAGAAAAACGTAATTTAAGATATAAAATTTCCAGTGAAAAAGACACAAAACAGAGACTCTTAAATAAGGATAAATGACTTTTTATGTATTCGTAACACAGTTCATCATCAATTATGTCACAACTGCCTGCTAATCTTTCCTTCCAGAGCTTAACTATCTGCTAAACATACATGATCTATTATTATGAGATTAAGCCTGGTGGTTTTGAGACCACCATGACAGTTTTCCCTTAAGGGAGGCTGTAGTTTATAGAATCTATGCATGAAAACTATTCTTATAAGATTAGGCCTGATGACTTTAAGGCTATCATGACAGTATCCCCTTAGAGAAGGCTGTAAGCTTATAGAACATACCCATGGAAAAATGCTGAAAATAATATTTTTGAAGGTTGGTATGGCTGTATTCCCCAAATAATATTTTGTCTACAATCAGATTATTTTTCTCCTTGATATGCAACCCCCCAAAATAATATTTTGTCTACTGACAGCTTTTCTCTCTGATAACAACCTCCCCCAAATGATATTTTGCCCTGACCCTTAGTACTCAATTTGGCCAGCTCCAGGGAGGCCATCTGAAATCATAGTATAAGAACCTCACTCTCAGAAGAGCACTTTGGAACACACTTTCCCCTCTAGTGGGGGTACCTCTTCCCACCAGATTTTTCCCCTCACCTCCCCTCCAGCAGGAGTACACCTCCTTGCTGGAGCATCCCCTTTCTACTGAATGAATCCAAGTCTCTGTGTTCCCTAACACAGCACTGCCCTTACATGAGTTATGCTTTATGTTAGTGTGTTTGCTTCTGTTGTATATTAGATCTCCTTTTTCTCTGTCTTCTTCTCCCTCTTTCCCATTGCTTATAATAAAGCTTTATATTGAACTGACTCCCATGACTTTACATGCTATTTTCAGTCCCTGAAGTCATTAAGGGGTTGTTTTCCCCAAAGGCCTTTCCTTAGACATAAACTGGGTACCTAGACAAGGACTTAACATAGTGATAGCCACATCTAGACTGGGGGAATATGGCACTGTGGGCCCAACTATAGAAAGTAAGGATCAACAGGGGAACCCTATGTCCTCCCAGGAGGGACTGCCTTATGCCAGAGGACTATCTGAAAATACCTATGATATAGGAGAGTCAAACAGAGAGGAAATAATAACAAGTGAGCAATGAGCCATTCACTTTTAGAATGTACATGAACTTTCTTTTTTGGGACATTGACCTATTATTTAAATTGGTGCCTTTCCATTGCTTTCTTTGACTCTTGAATCATTATCCTTCATTCTTTACCATTTTCCTTACAACTTATTTCATCTTTCATTTCCCCTCCTTCATGATCAATATGGTCAAATACTCCTTTGCTTGGATTCTTTCAGTTCAATAGAAACTACCACTCCATATTCAGCCAACAAGCTATGTCCTGCATCCTTCTTCAAGGCTCAGCTCTTTCAAGGAATAGACTTGAAGTTCCAATAGCCCAACAAGTGAATGTTGGAAAGTACATGATAGAAAAACTAATTTTCCTCATCCAAAATAGACCTAGTTCTTCATGCCAGGGGCTATCTCCAGTCATCCTGCTCTATATCTTGCCACTGGATCCAGATGGCTCTGGAGGAGAAAGTGAGGCTGGTTACTTTGCACAGCCCTCTCCACAGCATCACCTTCCTGATGTCATGGTTCTCTTTGAGAATGAAGGACAAACAATTTGTGAGTAGTCTGAGATGCCCCACTGGGGACCTAATTGGGCATTTCCGGTTAGGCCATGCAGCTCCTTCCTTCCTTCCTTCCTTTCTTCCTTCCTTCCTTCCTTCCTTCCTTCCTTCCTTCCTTCCTTCCTTTCTTCTTTCCTTCCTTCTCCCTCCCTTCCCCCTCACTCCATCCCTTCTCCCTCCTCTCCCTTCCCTTCCTCTCACCCTGTCCCCATAGGCTGCAGGGATGGGGAACCTGTGGCCTTGAGGCCACATGTGGCCTAAATCCAAACTTCACAGAACAAATCCTCTTAATAAAAGGATTTGTTCTGTCAAACTTGGACTCAGTCAAAAGGCCTCCCCCAAGGACCACTGCAGGTGCAGGTTCCCCACCCCATAGGGAATCATACCCTTACCTGTGGGTCCTCTGTCCAAAGGAATGTAAATTTTGATGGCTGAAACCTAGCAAGACATCTTGGGTTTACTGCCTAGATTTCTTTCTTAAAGACCATGCCTTAAACCTAATTCACTCTGGCTTTCATTGATTGGCCAACAGTAGGTCCCACCCCAAGCCCAACAAGTGGTCGTTGTTTTGGTCAGAAACTCTGAGCATCTTCACCTCCTAGATTGATTTTTTTTGATTAGGTAAAAGGGGACATTCCTTGGCTCATTTCTTACCTAGGCTTAATCACCAAATGGGCATTGCCTCAGTCAAAGTGAGAACTTGAAAGACCTTAGCTTAGAAAGGCCAAGGTCCCCCATCACATCGTGGGCCATCTCCAGTTATCCTGATCTATATATAGCCCCTGGACCCAGATAGCTCCGAAAGAGAAAGTGAGGCTGGTGACTTGGCACAGCCCTCCTTCACTTAAATCCAATTCACTTGCAAGTCATGGCATCATCTCCCTGACATCAAGGTTCCCTTTGAGAACAAAGGACAAACGATAACAAGTTCTTGCTATCTTACGAGCATATAAATCCTAGGTCAGAGTAAGAGACTGATCTCTCTTGCATTTAGTACAGTGCCTAAACCTTGTTGTGAAGAACAATAATAGCCATTTATGGATCCTTAACACAAGTTGGCAACACTTTCTCTCCCTTGAGTCACATCTTTCAGCCAAGTCATTTTTACAAGTTCATTCCAAGCTAACTTAAAGTGCCAAAAGTCACAGCAAGAACTGATATTTATAGTAGGCAGTTAAATGCTTGTTGAATGAATGGCACAAAACCAATTCTTTAAAATGTAACCTGCTAATTCTTCCTGGATGGAATTTGTATTGGTGCCTTTGGAAACATGTCTCCTTCTCAAGTCACATATCATGAAGGCGATAGTTGGGCTGAGGGACTTAATCTCACCAACTACATTTCCTCTTCTGTTATTTTTGTATTTGGGAATACATTTCTGGGGACTAGAGGGCTTTTAAGGGACCTCTCCCTGATCTTAATTTTTACTGTTTTTTTTTGCTTCTGGTTCAAACAATTCTCTTAGTAACTAGATTGTCTTCATCTATAAAATGAAAGGGGATGGGTGTCATTATTAGTACTATTAGATTCAGCTCAAATATTCTATAGTTCTATGGCAAAAATACTGATATGTTTTATCTATGTGTCTATCTACTTATCTACCTCATGTTGATCTTTAGTTTTTTCATGTATCTTGCCTTCACGACTATGCTGATAGACAGGTACTATGGATTCTATGTTTTTTGTTTTAGCCACAGAGCCTAGCACAGTGCTAGACACACAGTAGGTGCTTGCTGATTTGACTAGAAAAACATAAGTCTAAAAGAAAGACTAGCAGTTGGTGAAGCAAATGCTCTCTGACCATAACGTGTTTGACCTCAATAAAGTAAAACGTTGGTTTTTTGCATTGAAAGAACTATTAGTTACATCCTGATCTTTTAATCTATGCCTTCATGGATGAACAGTGTTATCTTTAAAAATAAAGGGCAATCGTACACAGAAGAAAGTGGCTCAGTCATATCTCAACAGACAAATAAATCCCTGTTAGGCCTACTGTTTGTAGAGGTCAAGGCAGAAGAAAAGTGGTGTCATGGGTTTGGGGTTAGAGGACTTGGACATGACCTGAGTTCAAAACTGGCCTCAGACATAACACTTACTAGCTGTGTGACCCTGGGCAAGTCGTTTAACTCTGATTGCCTCACCAAACAAACAAAAAACAACAACAACAACAAAAACCACCAAAAACCAAAAACTGAACCAAAACAAAAAAGACGACTTAGGCATAGAATCTGATTCTGTTACCTATGACCTGGCTGATCTTACACTTCATTCACTTAACACCTTTGAATCTTTAATCTCCTTAAATGATTGGGTTGGACTAGATGTAATTTTCATTTCACCTCTAGAGTGAACTACTTTGGAATGACAGACAGGAAAAAGCATTTATTAAGCTATTACTATGTGTTATGCATTGTACTAAGCTCTGGGAATACAAATGCAAGCAAGAGACACACAATCCCTGCCCTTAATGAGCTCACATTTTAATGAAAAAAGACAACACATAAAAGGGAGTGAAAAGCAGGGGTTAGCGGAGTGGAAAGCACAAAGGGAAGAAGTGGTCAGGAATGTCATGAGATGGTCCAGGTTTGAAGAGAGCATGGATGACATGGGTACTTCCTCAAATGGAGGTTTGGGGAAGACCTAACCAATAGGAGGAAGAAACAATAGAGTTTGAGGCATTGACAGTATGAGAAGAAGACCACTAGGAGTAGAGGTAGAGAAGGAAGTCAGAAGGCTTATGGGTTGCTCCAGGTTTGAAGATGATGAGGTGTAGGGATGGACATGCATGAGCACTTGACCACTAGTGGATTCTCGCCTGATGGAGAATGTAGGAAAGAGGACTATAAACCTTGGTTACCCATCAAAAAATAATTCCTCATGTTTTCTCATCTCACCACCTTAGGTATCCTGAGCAGGTAGCCAGAAAGGCCTACTCAAGAGGTATCTGGTTTGTCCAGGCTTGATCAAGGTGAATTTCATGACTCTTGCACTAGGGTGAAAGAAAAGTATGGTCAGGGATGTTACTAATGGGTAACCAAGCCATAATGTAGGTGGTGAGGCTGGCTAATTAGAATGGAATGATTCCAAAGTCTTGAACCTGGATAATCAGAAAGATGATGGTACACTTGTTAGAAGGATGGGCAGCCTAATGGACAGAATGCTGGACTTGGAATCAGGGGACTTGAATTCAAGTCTGGCCTCAGATACTGATTAGCTGTGTGACCCTGGGCAAGTCACTAAACCTCTCAGTGCTTCAGTTTCCTCAACTGGAATACAGACATAATAGTATCACATCGTATAATAATACTTCATGGGATTGTTTTCAGAACCAAATGAAGTAACACATGTAAAGGTCTTTGCAAACCTCAAAGCGCTACATAACTGTAAGCTATTATTATAACAAATTCCACATTGGACACGTGATGAACCTGAGATTCCTCTGGGACATTCTGTTCAGTTATCCATGGAGATACCAACCTGTACTTGCCCAGCCTAGCCTTCTAGTGAGAAAGGGAACAGAGCTTTTGATATGAAAACCTGCCTTCCTATCTTAGCAGCCATAACTAGGGTAAAAAACCAATTCATGTTGGGACTAGAAAGCTAAACACGAGCACAGTACCCAAATGTGTTTATTAATTTATCAGCTTAAATCTCAAGCCGGGATAACATACTTTCATTTAGGTACATTGTTCACTTGATGTGTTTTATTTATATGTATTTTTCACTTGCCTGTGCTACTTATTTCCATTAAACTGTGATCACATTGAAGACAGGGGATATACCATTTACTCTTCTTCCACCTTTCTTCTATTAGAGGAGATGTCTAATAAGGGTTGTTGATTGACTTACATTTATTGTTATTATTATTAGGAATAATAAAGATAATGATAAGTGCCAGCATCATACAGCAATTTTAGGTTTACAAAGTGCTTTACGTATGTTATCCCATTTGATCCTCGCAACAACCCTGCAGGGTAGTTGTTATTACTATCTTTATTTACAGAAGAGGAAGCTGAGGCTGAGAGAGGTCAAGTGACTTGACTAGGGTCATGCAGGTGGTAAAATGTCTGAGGTCAGATTTGAACTCTGCTCTTCCTGACTCCACATCTATTATTGCTCTACCCACTACACCCTTTGTATTTAAAATACAATAAGGACTGAGCTGTCGATGGAACTGCATTGAAATTTCTCTTTGATTTTGCATTGCTCGGTTTATTCTAATTATTACGATCTAATAATTCTTTTGTTGTCAAACTCATTTATAGTTATAATATTACCTGATCTTGGGCAGTAAAGCAAGATGAAAGAATGTATTCATTGTTCTTGCCTGTTGTGGACGTTAGCTTGGTGACATAACTGTAACGACTGTCTATAATTGTTGAGGACATCAAGGAACAAGAGAATGACCAAGACTAGATGGGGTTAGTCTGAGAAAGTTCCCTGAAGAATGTGGGCCTAACATGGTTAAAAATATAGGCTCACTGTCATCTTCCTGTAACGTAAAGAATGTTTTCCGAGATAGGGAAAAGGTAATAAATTTTGAGCAAAGAAAAAAAAAGAAGGTATAAATAATACTTTAAGATACAGGGTTTTATCTCTTCCCCTGTTGATAACATGGCTTTTGTTTGTTGCCCCAGAACCAAAAAGATTCTTAACAGTCCACAGTGACACCTCTGCTGTAACGATACCATGGTGACGCACTTGGCAGTGGAAAGGGCCTGGAAGTGAATCATTAAGTCCATTGATAAGGAGCAGAAAATTAATTAGGCTAACCAGATGCTCAGGAAAGCAGCAATAACATTTTTTGCCCTAAAAATATTAATCCTGTACAAATTAAGACCCTAGATTTGATTGTGGTCACTGCTTTGGGTTCATCTGAATATGTTTTGGAAGAATAGAATAAAGTAAGAGCCCAGTAAAAATAGCTAATGGATGAAAGAGAATAAATATAATTGGTTTTCCTTCATTTGTGATCTGACCTAATTAAGATGTTAAAATACTAGGTGCATTACTTATAATGGTGCAGAAATGAATAGGTGGTTTTAAGAGCAAAAAAAAAAGGCATGAGTACTATAGCAACAAGAATAATTTTCTGAAACATGTACAGTAAGAATTCTAAATAAATTACCTCTCCCCATATTGAAAGTTAATATGGAACAAAAGTATTAGACTATTATAATAGATGCCAACACAGTAAGACTGTCTCAACAATTCACAGAATTATAATCACATTGTTACTTAATTCCTATTAGGTAAATATATTTAGTTCATATGGAAAATAACTTTGTCCCTTTATCCTAACACTTGGTATTTTTGTGCAAGGTTGGTTAATATGGTATTTAATACTTATTGGATGAAATGTTGGGCCTGAATCAGGAAGACCTGTATTCAAATTCCATTTCTGTCACTCACCAGCAGTTTGACCACAGGCAAATAACTTCATCTCTCTTTCATCTGTAAAATGAAAATTATAATAACTATAATACTTAGCTTATTGAGTGGTTATGAGGCTAAAACAAGTAAAGCACTATAAATGTCTGTTAAAAATGTTAGTGAAAAATAAATCAAATGGCTATGTTACTGATAACTTACTTAGATCACAAAAAGTAAAACTTAAGTATTTTAAACTTTTAATGTATAACGTCCAGGGGCAGGTAGGTGATACAGTGGATAGAGTGCCAAGCCTGGGGTCAGGAAGACTCATCTTCCTGAGTTCAAATCTGGCCTCAGACACTTACTAGCTGTGTGACCCTGGGCAAGTTCCTTAACCATGCTTGCCTCAGTTTCCACATCTGTAAAATGAAATGGCAAACATTACAGGATCTTTGCCAAGAAAATCCCAAATGGGATCATAAAGAGTTAGACTAAAACAACATTATGTCCAAAAATTGTTGGGTATTATAAGGCACTGAGAGCAGAAGTCATTTAATCAAGGAAAGACCTTAGAGACAGCTTAGAGCAGGGTTTCTTTATAGAAGGAGAAATTAAAGGCTAGAGAGGTTAAGTGAATTACCCAGGGTCACCTATCTTGTTAGTGACAGAACCAAGACTAGAATCCATGTTTCCTGACTCTTATGCTCATGGTCTTTCATGAGGGTCACATTGTTTGGGAGTGGCTGCATCTTATGCCCATCCATTTTTTAGATTGAAGGGTTGAATATAATAACTGAGTTGACCAACTATATGGAAAATGTAATTGATATAGCTAATCTGGGTAATTTGAGGCAAAACTATATTTTTTCTTTTCATAGTGGGAAGAGTCATTTGGATCCCTCCATTCACCACTACACTGTATTTATCACTGTATTAATTCACTACTTGTTTGTGTGTATATAGTCTGTTTCAAATTTCTCTCCTGTAAAATGTACAGGGTGTGGAATTGCTTCCTTTCTAGTACTAACTAATGTTATGAAAATTTTTGTGCTAAAGGGTGGCCTGACTATAGCATAGATTGACCGGGGAGTATGTTATCATGGAAAGAGTACTGGCTGTTGAATCTGAAGACCTGGGTTGAAAACCACCTCTACTGCTTCCTTTTTTGTGATCTTGAGGAAATGGGCAAGATGGTACCTGAGCTCCCTTCCTGCACTATGTCTACGATTATGTTGCTGGTCACATGATTTGGAAATCAAAGAACCATAGATCTAACACTTAAAAGGACCTTTGAGAGCATCTGGTCTAACTTCTTCATTTTATAGGTGAAGAAATAAGCTCAGTGAGTTTATTAATAATAATAGTGCCTACTATTTATATGACCCCTTTAAGATTTATAGAGTTCCTTAGCTATGTTATCTTGTTTGATCTTCAGAATAACTCTGTGAGGGAGGTGCTAGCTATCATTATCATCCCCATTTTACAGATGGGGAAACTGAGGTTGAGAGCTTAAATGACTTGCCCAGGTTTCTGAGGCAGGATTTGAACTCATGTCATTCTGATTCCAAACCCAGTGCTCTATTTACTGAGTTACTGAGCTAACTCACTCAAAGTCACACAGGTAGTATCAGAAGAGGGACTTGAAACCAGATCCCCTGACACCTGAGTCAGGTGACCTTTGAAGTGGCCTTGAATTTGTCCCCATGACAGTAACTTTTGTGCCAAACGTTTTCCTTTTCTTTTTTTTTCTGGAGGTAGGAAGGCAGGGCAATTGGGGTTAAGTGACTTGCCCAAGGTCACACAGCTAGTAAGTGAGTCAAGTGTGTGAGGCCGTATTTGAACTCAGGTCCTCCTGACTCCAGGGCTGGTGCTCTACTCACTGCACCACCTAGCTGCCCCCGTTTTCCTTTTCTATAATCAGTTCTGATGTAGGCTCCTGATGTTACAGTGGTGGGTGGAAGAGACTTGAAAGATCTCCTGGGATAGGAAAGATGCTGCTGGGACTTTGCTCATCCCACTTTGATTCTGAGGAGGACAGACTGTTCATGCTATCATGTGCCAGTATATCCCACATATGTCTATGCTACTAAGTTCGTCATTAACTATCATTAACTTCATTCCAGTTTATACATATTGAGCCTTGAACTTCCCCCCTGGGAACAATTAGCTGTGAAGGTCTAATATTTTGTTCTTCAAGAGGCATATGAAATAGTGGTTTAAATCACAGAGAATTGCTAATTGTGCCTGCTACTGACCATTGTCCCTTTGGGAGAATCACCGTTGCAGTTATATTTTAATTCAGAGACTTGATGTCAGAGGAAGACTGTATTCTTCACATGGACAAGGGGAGAGATAATCATTCTTTTCCCTGTGGGTTTTCAACAAATCCATCTTGTCCACTGGGAAAATTGCAGCAGTGGTTTTTATTTTAAAGGCCATATGCAGAGCAATGGGATGCTGGTATCTGGGGCAAATTCAGTCTTTGTTGCTGGTGGAAGCCCTGGGAAGAGACCTTGGACCTTGCTGGAAAAGCTACCAAGGGAGAGAGTAGGGTGGGACTGATAAGGGCAAAGTTCACCTGGAATGTACAAAGGTCTTGCTATGAATAATGCTAATCTATGCTAATCTATAGATCTCACTTGACCAATATATCTTAATATCAATGATTGTAGATTTAGGACTTGATGGGAACTTAGAGGTTAACCACATTATGGATGTCTGGGGCAGCTAGGTGGCTCAGTGGAGGGAGCACTGGGCTTGGAATCAGTAAGACTCATCTTCCTGAGTTCAAACCTGGCCTCAGACACTTACTAGCTGAGTGACCCTCAGCAAGTTAATTAACCCTGTTTGCTTTAGTTCCTCCTCTGCAAAATGAGCAGGAGAAGGAAATGGCAAACCACTCCAGTATCTTTGCCAAGACAGAGAGTCAGATATGACTGAAAATGACTGAACAACAACACCAATCTCGTAGTTTGGCAGATAAGGAAACTGAAGCCTGATGAGAATAAAATGATTTGCTCAAGTCACGACTGATTGGATATGCCAGGGACAAATTTGAACCTAGGGCTTCTGTGTCCAAATCCAGCACTTTCCATGGTATTGCCATCGATTGGCTGTGGTTTCATGTAGTTTCTGGATTGTGCTCTTCAATTCTTGAGAGTAGACAAGTTAGAGGAGTCATAATGATGGGAAAAGGCAGATCCTGGGAAAGGGGTGCCATGGCAACATGCCTGTGAAAGCCTTGGACTGGATAGGGAGTGTTGAGATCATGCGATGTAGAGTCGGGGGAGGACTGGGAGTCATGGGAATGGCAAGTCAGAGATAATCATCTTGGGAAAGAATGGAACACTGAATATTGTCTTTAGGGAGAAATCTCTATTTGACTCACCTTAGTTACAGCTCTGGTCAAATGGATTATAGCTTAAGTACTTAAAGAGTTCCATGGTCACTTAATCCAAACTTCTCATTTTATACATGAGGACCCTGAGGTTCACAGAAGTATTTTAATCTGTCCAGAGTCACACAGGAAGTAAGTGGCAGAGCTAAGATTCAAACCCAAGTCCTCTGACTCTCTCATTTTATACATGAGAAAACCATGGTCAATAAGATCGCATTGGTAATAGATGGCACTCCCATGGATTGAACTCAGGTCATTTGTCACCTACTGTTCCCCATTAAGGCTGGTTTAAATAGGAAGATACTTAATGGTTCTCTTTCCCTGATTGGGGATGAATAGGGATGATCTATGTCTCCAGAAAGTGCCTTGTGGTCACCTGAGTTCTCCGTCTTCCTCTATAGAGTGTTGCCCTAGCATTGCCCCAAACCTAAGGGTGACTTTAACTCCTAAAATTCAGATCTGACCATGTCAATATACCACAGTGGTTCCTTGTTACCTCTAGGATCAAATATAAAATCCATTCTTTGAGTTTCAAAGCCTATCATAACTTGCCACTTTTCTATCTTTCCAGTATTCTTATATCTTACCCCTCTCCATGTAGTCTGTGATCCAGTGACACTGGCCTCCTTGCAGGTCCTTTGACATGACATTCCATCTCTAGACTCCATGACCTTTCACTGGCTGTTCTCCGTATATAGAATGCTCTCCCTTTTCATCTCTGCTTCTTGGCTTCCCTGGGTTCCTTCAATACGATTCAACTTCCATCTTTTGTAAGAGGCCTTTTCTTCTCTGATAATACCTTCCCTCTGAGATTACCCTCAATTTATCTTGTACAGATCTTAATTGTACATAGCTGTTTGAATGTTGTTCCCCCTTTCCTCTCCCCGCCTCATTAGACTGTAATCTCTTTAGTAGCAAGGACAATTTTTTTGCCTTTTTTCTATCCCTAGTACTTAGTCTATTGCCTAGAACATAGTAGGTGCTTAGTAAATGCTTAATGACTTGATTTAGGCTGACCTGCTTGGGTATGGTTTCTGATACTTGCCCTGGGTTAAAAAAATCCTAGTTACAGCTGAGTTCTTACATATAAAATGTTGTTCATATCATCCACAATGATCTAGAGGGTGCAGGTAGTGGCAGGGGTCTTTAAACCATAAGGAGATGGTGCAAGGGAAGAGACAAGGTCATCAACAGTCAGGGATCTAAATTCTCTGAGGGCTTAGAGAATCTAAAGCTACCATATTTTGATACATGCCAGTGTCTATCATAGCAAAAACAAAACCACATACCATAATAAGCTGGAAAGTGTCTGGATCAGGTCAACCAGGAGAGTGAAGGGCCTTACATCTACATTATATAAGTATTATTTGAAAGAACTAGGCATGTTTAACCTGAAGAATATTCAAGGCTATAATAGCTGTGCGCAAGTATTGGAAGGGTTGTCTTATGGAGGACAGATTCAACTTTTTCTGTTTGGTCTCTAGAGATAGAGCCAGGAGCAATGGGTAGGTTTGTAAATAATAATTAAATTATACAATTTCCTAGCCATTAGAGCTGTCCAAAAATGGAATGGGTCTTTTCAAGAGGTGGTGGCCTCCTCCTATTGGAGGTCTTCATGCAGAGGCTGGATGACACCCCATGGGTTGTAATAGTGATTCCTTCTATGTATGAATTGGACTAGGTTACCATTGAGGTTCTTCTGAATTGTCCTATTCTGTATTTCTATGATTTCATGAATAGAAAACTCTAGCTTATCCTGGAGAGCTATTAAGAGGTAGGGGAGAGACAGAGAAAATAAAATCTTTTTTTTTAAATAACAACGTAAACCGAATAAGATCAAATAAAAACATCATCCTCAGGGTAGGCTGATGTTTAAGATGCTCTGCTCACCAAATAATCACATCAGGAGGCAGGACTTATTAGTTTGGAACTTGCCCTCTTATTCCCAGGGCAAGTTCTCTAAAGCCTGGCTCTTCTGAGCAGGAATTCTCCCTGGGAAGGTGCTTTGAGGTCTTTGAAACCTCCCGAGTTGCAGGCTGCCTGGGTTGCCTAAGCTCTACTGAGCAGGCTTAATTAGAAAGGCTTATGTCCTTGAAGTTTGTTGAATGCCTCTGGTGGGGTTGAGGGGTACTGTGTTCCACACTGTGTCAAGTATTTTCTTGTTTTATATACCGAAGGACAAGGAAGCCACATAATGAATTAAATTTACTTTGGAGTTTAGTTATCAAAGGCTTACCGCCCTCCTGGTGACAGCCTGTTAGCCCTAGAACCTAACAGGGGCAACCCAGTGCAATCTAATAAACATTTATTAAGTGCCTCCTATGTGTTAGTCACTATGCTAAGCACTAGGGATGCAGATTGTTGTGGTTGCTATTCATCCTCGTTCTCGAGGAGGACCGATGGCATCACGAGAATGATGTCTTGACTTGTGCGTGAATTGGATTTAAGTGAGGCAGAGCTGTGCAAAGTCATCAGCTTCACTCTCTCCTCCAGAGTCATCAAAGTCCAGTGGCAAGATAAGAGTCAAGACAACTGACAATGGCCCTACTAGGGAGGCAACTAATAGATTGTCCCTGTATAAAGATAAGACAATCCACAAAAGGAGGCAAGAAATCAGGGTTGGGGGTAGATGTGGGGGGCGAACACCAGGGCTTATCTTGTTCTATAAAGTTGAAACCAGGCAGAGCATCAGATGCAAAGTAGAGTAAGCTGAAAGTCCAGTTTCTGCCCTCTACACAGTAAAGCACTGGGAGGAGTTTGATACTCCTTCCTCCAATCAGAAAGGAGAGGAGACTGATGGAGGTGATGTCAGTCAAGGGATGAATCAGCAGTGTGGTGGTGAATTTAGAAGTGATGGGCTTTTCCTGGAAGGGGTATCTTGTTCCGTGGAGCTGAAACTCCCAGGTCAATCAATCATAGTTTGGCATGGAGAGGTACCATAACAAAAATAACAGAAAGAACAATAAAACACCAGACTGGAGCCAGAGGACCTGAGTTCAAATCCTTCCTCTGTCATTATTTTGCACTTAATGACTTTGCATAGTTTTACATTGATTAACTTTATATTCATGCTGTATACATTTTTATGTGTACTTTTTATCTCCTCTATTAGAATATAAACTCCTTGAGAGTAGGGACTGTTTTATTTTTTCGTACTTTTATCCCCAGTGCCTGGCATTGCGCTTTGCCGATAAGATGTGATAACTAAGTGCTTGTTCATTGAATGATTGATTAATTGATAACAGTTTTCTCATACGTAAAATGAGGAACCCAATGGCCTCTTCTATACCTAAATCTATGATCCAGTGATATAAGGGTCTTAGCTTCTCTGAGCTTCTGTCCTCATGCGTAAAATAGGGCTAACTACTACTTGCACTGCCTAATTCATGGGACTGCTGCTGGGTCTAAATGAGAGAAGGTAAGTAAACCACTTTGTACAGGGTGCAGCCTGGTACTGTTGTATGATTGCCTCTGTAAACTGTCCATACATTGCTATGTGAATGTAAATTGTTAATAAGCCTAGGCACTGGGGACCAGCTGGGTAGCACAGTGGATAGAGCACTAGCCCTGGAATCAGGAAGACCTGAGTTCAAACCCCGCCTCAGACACTTACTATCTGTGTGATCCTGGACAAGTCACTTAACCCTCATTGCCTCCCCCCAAAAAAGGGGGATAGGGACTAGACCTCTGATTTCATTAGAACAGGAAATTCCAGGAGAAGAAAACTCCTTCCACCAATGAAAATCGGTAAACATGAAGGTGTTGAATAATTTGTTCATGGTCATCTAGTCAGTGTGTTTTAGAAGAAGGACTCAAATCCAGATCTTTTTGGTTCTGAGGCCAGCGCTCTAGCCATTATACCTTACTGCATTTTGAATATTCTTAATTATTTAAAAAGTAAATGAAATTTTATTTTTTTAAAAAATGCTTCCTTACATGTCATTGGGTTCCTTTTTCTAGAAGCTTTTAAATAACAAGACCTTTTGTTTAACAGGATTCCAGGGCTGATGGCATTTCTTTTTTTCTTATGACTGCTCTCATCCTTAGGGAAGAATATATATTGAGAAATGTGTTTGTGTGTATGTGTGTGTGTGTGTGTGTGTGTGTGTGTGTGTGTGCGTGCATGCTCACACATGCGTGTACAGGGAGCAAAGTCTTTCCAAAAATGGGGAAGAAGCTTCCCAACTACTGGTTCCATTGACCTCCTAATGAAGAAAATTGGACATCTTTTGGGAGCACGATCCGAACAATTTCTAGGAACCTTGAACTAAGTCCTATTTATGGAGTATAAGGAACAGGAAGCATTTTAATACTTAGATACTTCAAAAACAATGTTCTTTTCATGCAGAAATTTTGGGGGCCTGCATTCTGATTTTCCTTCATTACCACTACTTGGTCCAATGACAGGTGGTGGATGTGGGATGAACTTGTAGATAGAATATTAAGTCAGAGTAATAATAATAATTCTAATAATAATCATACTGGTAGTAGCCAATATTATATAGCACTTTAAAGTTTACAAAACACCTTCCAAATATTATCTCACTTTCTTAAATGAGATAATATTTGTGACATTCATAGTACAGTGCTTGGCGCATAGTAGGTGTGTAATCAATGCTTGTTCTCTCCTTATCCTCACAACGACTTTATGACGAGTCAGGTTTTCTTATTATCTCCATTCTGCAGATAAAGAAACTCAAGTAGACAGTGTTTAAGTGACTTAACCAGGATCATACAGCTAGTTAGTGTCTGAGGAGGGATATGAACTCAGGTCTTCCTGACTCTAGGTTCTAGCATGCTAACTACTGCACCCCCGAACTTCCTCTAAGGTAGCACTCAGGATGCAGCAACTCAGCAGCAATCTATTTCTAAGAAACAGATGCTGTATATATGGAGGATGGTTCTTCATGTGTTAAATTTCCAGACACCTCCTCACATGGTACTCTGGACTATTTCTTGCCATAGGGGAAGTCCAGAGTATACTTTTGACAACTAGATAAGGGGGTAAAAAAATGAAATTAAAATAAATGTCTTGCAGGCTCTGGGGACCATATGACTTTCATTAAATACCAGCTGGAAACCTACTAAAAGAAGAGGGTTTGCTCAAAGGATGCTTCACATTCAGAAGAGGAAAATAAAATGACAGATGAATTCCAAAAAATAAAGTAGGACAACGTTGACACCTTTTTGGGGAAAATGCTTATCACCATTTGGGCTGTTTGCCTTCCCAGGGTACAAAGACGCTATCCTCATTTCTTGTTTCCAGTGGGTTTGTATGAATCCCCACTGACACAGCAGTACTGAAAAGCTACTTTACAATAGAATAAAGTAATGTTTTGACTTCATTTAGAAACAAATACTGATTCCCAGACCTTTTCAAGTGGTCTATTTGGGGGGACCCAACTGCCCTGGTGCCATTTAAAATGTTGTGTTGCTTGTGTTTATATTTAAATTATTCAACCTCTTTAACTAAGGCTGATTATTTTCCATTTTGAAATATACATTTAAGTAAAAAGTCCAATATTTACTGCTTTTTCCTCTAGTGCATTTTTTGTTTGCGTTCTGACTCATGGATTTCCCCTCCATCTATAATACATTTTTCAAAAGAATATAAATATATGCAAACATAAATGTTTTAAGATGGCCAATATTATCAGCTTAGTAGAACACACCTGCTTAACTACAAATACCTTATGCAGCTTTTTCCTATTCTTATTGGGCCTTTAAAAAATCAATTACAACAGTGATTCATATATGCAAATGGCATGTTAGGCAGTGATATCTTGCAGTGGCAAACATAGCAATTACATGATGGTAGTGATGATAGGAGATTCTCAAAGCCCCATTTCAAAGCTAAAACAATTTAAAATAATTTCTTACCTTGACTGGAGCCACCTGAAGTTTCAACAAAAAATGCTTCATGTGAAGAGCACACACACACTTCCTCAGAGGCTGTGTTTTTGATGGCACAAAGAAAAGTGAAGACTTTGAGAATTTGCAGTTGACCTGTTCACTGTAGACTGCCAATTCTTAAAGCCAAAAAGAGCTATAAAAGAAAAAAAATATACACTATGTACATTTATTAGGTAATATTGACATTATTATATTTCTAATTCTGTGTGTGAGCAAGTTAATGCTATACTAAGCAAATTTTCACTTTGGTCTTTATCACAACAGTGTAAGGGTCTAACAGTGTTGGAACTTTGCACTGAGATTTTGCAGGAATGGATATCATGGTATTCTATAACTCATCAATACTGAATTGTGGTGACAATGATGTGGGAAATTATGTTTTAAGCCCTTTACACGAGAAAACTTCCTTCTGATATTGGAAGGAGTGATTTATTGACAGGCCAATAGGTAATTCCGGGCACTCAAGAAAAGCAGGAGTGGGTAGGAAATTTTGCCTCGAATGATATTCACCTGTGTAAAGTGCTTGCCACTCTCCTTCAGTGTGGGAAAATCAATCAAAAAGGAAAAAAGTCTACACAAATGATGATGTCCTTTGTTACCGTATTCCCCTAGGTATGGTCATAGTTTTTCAGTTTGTCACATCATTATTGATCAGTGTGATAGAATGTGAGAGAAGTGATTATTCCTCTCTTGTATTAATAACCAATTATTGAATTAGACCAGGGTTTTTTCCTCTTTTCTACTTCCTCATCCATCCATCAACTAGTGTGGGAAATCTAGGCTAAAATCTAATCAAAAGACAGAAAAAAATTCCAAGTTTAGACCGAGGAGTAGATACCTGTTCATTGTATTTGCTCAGATAGGTCTGGGAAAATGTTGACTCTCCCTTTTGTCAGACAGGCGATACGGAAATTGCTAAGTCTCTTTGACTAAGACTTAGTTGATCTAAGTCACATACTCCCAAGAGTATATATTGTAATATAGGCCACCCTCCATTATAATATCCATTCTTCTAAGAGCATGTTTAGATGTTCCTGAGGGTGGAAAAGAACTCTGGTTAACAATTGATGAGAGAGAATGGATATTATAATGGAGGGTGGCCTATATTACAGTCCACTGCCATGAGGGGTCTTTGCCATTTGAGAGTTCCACTGACCTTCTCCTATTAATAACATTCTAGCTTTATTAATAAAATGATTAAATTACCCAGAAATTATGTCTCTCAAACTTTTTAAATGTCACAAATGTTAGACCTTAGAGGTCATCTAGTCCAACCCCATCATTTTACAGTCAAGTCCAAGATTACACAGCCAGTTACTAATATTCCAGCCTGTATTGGATCCTAGGTACCCTGGCTCATATTTGAAGGCTTTTCCAACCATGCCATATATTCTTTTCATAACCTTTCTAAGGAGGATTACTATGAGGCCTTCAAGAGCTCTGCTACACACAAAGCACACCCAGGGCACTTTTAGTAACATGTATTTTAGCTGTCTCAAACCACTATCTAATAATACAAGTTAAAACAAAGCATGGCCTTTACTTAGTAAGATATTAAAATATGAGGTAAGTGGTATCCATTTTCTGAAGCAAGATGGTTGGATTTGGCTGCTGTTCAAGGAGAAGACCTGCTTCTTAAATTTTAAGAATGACAATTTGAATATAGTATCTGTAGTTAGGAAATGTTTTATTCCCTGTGCATTCAGGTATTGAATTCATTTCTTGTGGGAAAAGTCTCACAGAGTCTATGTATGTTCATTGACCATATGTCCGGTTCTCAGAAAGCCAAACATGAATTCTGATTTACATTTAAAAGACAACAGCTGGCTTTCATAACATATACATTCACTGGAAGCGTGTTTAGGTAAAGATGATTTTGCTAACTGCTAGCTAAATGATTCAAGTCATTTATAATTAGCTGCTGATTCGATGACATAGAATATTTGTGCTAAAAAAACAAAACTGCAAAGGGCTGTTAAAGAGAATTTCTCTTTTACTCACTTGGAAGGCAGTGATTTGCAGTGAGTCAATCAGTCAGTGAATAAACCTGTATTAAGTGCTCACCATGTGCCATATACTATACTAAGAGCTGGGGATATAAAGCAAAGTAAAAGACAGTCTCTGCTCCCATGGAGCTTATAGTCTAATGGGGGAGACAACATACAGGCAACCATGTACAAACAAGCTACAGATCAGAAGAACTGATGAGCTAGGTACCATGTTAAATCCAAGGAAACACTAGTGAGGAAGAGGACTGTGTAAATGACCCAGGTAATTCATGCCTGCCCAAAACATTTTTGCCAGAAAAATCCAGATATTCTTCTTCCCGGATACCACCTTCACAAATTTCTACTCTGCTGCTTCATCATGGCATGGAAGTGACCCTGGGTTCTCAAGGCTATGTGAGTGGGGCACAGTCTCTGGCTTGTCCAATCCTTAATATTTATTGGCTTTGAGAATATCCTGGTTACAGACTAAGTCTCCTGTCTGAGAAAAGCATAGCTAAGTAAGGAGAGGTGCATCACCATCATGCTGGCTACTAGGTGGTGAACTCTTTGGCCAAGACATTGAAATCTAAAATGGTGCTCAGTTCCACGTGGCCCATTTTGCTTTCACAATGACAGTGGAGGATAGCCAGAAAGGGTAGCAAAAGAGGCAAAGGAGAGAGCGTTGGAAACGACCAAACAGTCAAATGAGTTAACATAAGTTAACATAAGTAAATGGCTTTGCAAACCTTCGAGTGTGAGATATTATTCTGAAAAAAAATATTTATTTAAATTACAAATAGATTCCCTGTAAGGTTCCCAATGTGATGAAGTAGAGACAACAGTGGATTTGGAGTCAAAATACTTGGATGTAAATCTTGGTTCTGTTATTTATTTCCTCTGTCATCATATGCAAATCTCTTAACCCTTAGTTTTTTTGTCTGTCAAATGAGGGTATTGGCCCAGATGGTTGATGTTTAACACTCTTTAAGCTTTCCGCATGTAATCCTAAATAGAATTTTCCTGCATGCATTTGACATGTAATTTCATTCATAAAAATTCAATGCATGTGCAAATTTTCAAAAGTATGCCTACTATATAAAACAAGATGAACCGGCAATGTATTATTATTTTTATGCCCCAGCTGGTGGTTTCAAAGTTTGAGGAACTCCTCAGTGTGGGAACTCCTTTCACTCTTATAGACCAACAACTTATCTGCAACTTATAATCTTAGAATTGCCTGGGGGCCACTGAGAAGTCAAGTGACTTGTTCATGGCTAGGCATTCAACATACAACACAGACGGAATTCAAACACAAGTCTTTCTGACGTCAATAGTCTATCTACTACGCCATGTTGGCTGTTTATGACCATTATACAAAAGAAGTCTTACAACAGCAGCTTTTGATCATTGTGAATCATACTAATCCATTTACTTGTCAGGGAAAAGTGAGGTAGGAGGCTGACAAAGTAGGATAACAATTGACCACCACCACCACCACACATAATGATTCATATTCAAAAATTCACTTTAATTCAACAAGCATATATTAAGAATATGCCATGTTCTAGGTACCGTCCTATAAAGACAAAAATGAAACCTCAAGGAGCTTTCAAAGAGCCTTTGTTCTGTTCTTATTTCTATTTCTATTCTATTCCACAGCATTTCCCATGATATAATTTCTCAATTATATCACTTTGTCCTCACAACAACCTTATGAGGTAAGTCAGACCAGTATAAATCTTCTGATCTTATGGATATGGAAAAAGATGAAGAAATAATTGAGGTGACTTGTTTAAGGTTACACAGGAAATCACTGGGAAAGGCAGAGCCTAAAATCCAGAGCTCCTAATTCTTTTTTTCACATTTTATTTCTTTATTTAATATTTTTTAGTTTTTAACATTGATTTCTGCAAAATTTTGAGTTACAAATTTTCTCCCCATTTCTACCCTCCCCTTCCGCAAGATGGCATATATTCTGATTGCTCCTTTCCCTAGTCTGCCCTCCCTTCTCAGAGCTCCTAATTCTTAATATAATGCTCAGTTATATTTTCTCTATTACTCTTGGGTGAGTAACTAATACTAATAAAAACAATTGAGTCTTATTACTATTTTCAGTTTAAAAAGTCAACCATTTTCTCAATGATAGCTATTTTTATTATCCATGGGAGAAGGCAATGCTATACTCAATTTGTTAAGCATGTTAATATAAAAATGGATTCTTCTTAGTGAGAGTAACAATACTCTGGGTATTGGTCTTAATATATGATTATTATTAGTATATAGTCTTAAGATCACTCACAACCAGCCTGGCCTTGGTACGTATATGACATGCATACATACCATCAATGCTGCTAATTGGATGGAGATCACTAATCCAAAGGTATTCATTTGCTACAGAAGAATGCTAGACAGAAACGGTACATGCTCCAGGACATTAGAAAGCCATGCATAGAACTATTCCCTTTGGTCATTGAGCTAAAAAACTAATTAAACATGCTTGTAAGCGATGAGACTTCTGACTCCTCTAACATTGTTAGGCCCATTACATTTTTCATTCTTACAATCCGAGAATGGTGGAAGCTGGAAGGGGCCTTAGAGATCTTGTCTTTTATCTCCCTCAGTTCATTTGCATGGAAGAAGTCACACACTGGATCTAATTTATTTCCCCCCTAGTGCTACCCAGCATCAAGCAAGGTGTCTGGGGGCGTCAGAAACTTGTTTCCTGTGACTCAAAGATTATAGGTGGATTAAGTTACCATAATTGTTTGGGATCTGTGAAATTGAACATTTCAGTGTGACTAGGCTGGCCACCTTGAATATAAATTTAAAATTGTTTGTTCTGACCCCTCTTTTAAAAAAAAATCTAAAAGGTGCATTAAAACAAGCTCAAAATAGGAGTTCGAGTGGTGTAGTAGAAAGGACGGTGGGCCTGGGATCAAGAAGATCTGGGTTCAAATCTCACCTCAGAAGTTTCCTAGCTGTGTGACTCTCGGTGAGTCTCTTAACTACAGTTCTGCCCCTGATGCATATCAGCTGTGTGACTTTGGGAAAGCCACTTAACTACTCAATGCTCTAGGTAACTCTCCAAGGGGCAGAGAAGGTACCAACCAGCATTAGTAGAAGGAATTTCCTCATTTGGGAATATCTTATACTAATGAAATCATAGGTCTCGATCTAATCCCAGTCCCTTACACATATCATCTTATTTGATTCTCAGACACTGTGATGAAGGCACTGTTGTAATTTCCATTTTGTAGATGAGGAAATAGAGATAATTATGTGAAATGTTTTATAAACTTTACAGTTAATTGTGTAGCTAATCCCTCCATAAATGCAAACGCTCTGAGAAGCTACCTGATCTGTCCAGGGACACACAGCTTATTAAACTGTCCAAGGTAGTCTCTGAATTTAGGTCTTCCTTACTCCAAGTCCAGCAATCGAATCATATCCTGTTTCCATCCCAGCCATCATTGAGGAGAGAAATAATTGTGGAAAGGGGGCCCACCTTCCTCACCACCACCACCACAAAATGCAGACTAATTGCCACCAACAGGTATATAGACACAGGATCCCTGGGAGTTGCAATATTCCTCAATCCCCTATATCACCATTTCTGCTTCTAACCTAGTGCTTATAGCTGTCATCTGGGGAAGCAACTTCTGTGGAAAAAGGCACAGTCATCCCCACCAATAGCTAATCAACTGCCATATACAGGATGATAATAAGCCAACCTAGCTGAAGCAGAAAGGCACTCTGAGGGATAAACAGGAGGCAGAATGTGCCAGGTGAGGCAAACTACCACCACTACCTTAACCACTACTTTCTTTTAGACTCTGATGAAGGTAACCCAGGACCCTCAACCCAAGAGCCCTGGGATTAGTGACATTTAATAATTAAAGAAGAGGCATTACCACCTGCTTTGCTGCTGCACCCTAAGGACAAGGGGAAACCTTTAGTATGTGTTGTCTCTGTCTTTAGACTGTAAATTCTTTGGGAACAGGGGTTGTTTTGCTTTTCTATTCGTATTCCTAGCACTTAGCATCGTGCTTTGTACATAGTAAGTGCCTAATAAATTCCTCATTCATTCATTCATTTGTCCCAAGCTACCGTTAAACCCAAGACACCCCTATAAATGAGGTCATAGATCTACTGAAATTAAAGCTATGAGGGAAAGTTGTCATGGGGTTGAGAGGGAAGCGAAAAGAAAGTTTCTGAAAGGAAAGAGCATTAAAAAATCCAAAATAAAACTATTTGTTTTATTATTTACTCTGTGGTTGGTCCTAAAAAGGTTAAACTATATTGAAAAGATGAGCTGTTACTGCACATGCCCTACCTTCTATGCTACCACTGAGGGACTTGACTCTCAGATTTTGGGGATACCACCTTTCCCCCTAGCTATATTACCTTGCCTTATAGTCAGTTTTTTGAGTGTACATGCACTTGGGCAATTTTCCTTGAATGTAACAAATATTGGAACAAGCACTAGGCTACATGAAGGTTCAACTACACATTGGTAGGCAGTTACATATACACATAGAGGAGGTCTGTTTCATGAGCTGTTCTGTCTGTTGTTCTGTCCTTGGGGTTAGGGCATTGATGAGGTTTTCTTCACTTGAGGTCAGCTTGGCCTTGGACAGTAGACACTGTCTGTTGCCAGTACTGTACTAGAAGTTTTTTTTGGCTTTATAAGTAATTGTACTCTATTGGTATAGTCGTTGAGAGCCCACGGTCACCCTCACTACATCAGACATTAGAGTTAGATTAGAGGAGGCAGCTATTACAATCTTCTATCAATGGGTAAAGTCTAATTTCATCCTGCTTAAGACAAAACCCTCCTTAGGGTTTATTTAACAAACTCCTGGCTCCAGGGAAGTCCACATTCTCTCTCTAGTCCCTGTCCGCTTCTACCACTGATGCAAGATATGTTTTCTTCCTTCAGACAGTTAAAAACAATTCTATTTTGGTCTTCAATTTCAACTACTAACTCTATTTAAAATTTTCCCTGACTCTCTCCCATTCTCAGGACCCAACACCACTCTGGTTTTCCTATATATCCATTAATGGTCAACCCTTAATAACTGGCTCAGCAGTTTTGAATACATAATATTTTAATATGGAGACCCTAAAGGTACTAGTGGGATTGTCAAGAATCAGAGAATCTTAGAATGGAAGATGCTTGAAGATCATATAGTCTAAGATTCCATTCATCTGGAGGTCATTGACAGCATCTCTTGGGATCTAAAGGGAAGACATTCACTTCTGCACAGATGGAAAAAAAGCCCAGCAAGATCAAGATTCTAAGTAAGAGGAAAAGATTAAAAAGTAGACAAGCTCTCCTATTAGAGAAAATTGACAGAACAAAGGTCAAAGGACCATTGATGTTTTCTTAGGGGATAATGATGCTTTTGTAAAAACCAGAACTACCCCTGTAATGAAGGAAAGAGCAAGTGAACCTAGACAACAGTTTAAGAAAATTGGGAAAAGCATGGCACTCAACCCATAGCTTTCTGGACTTCAAAGATTTAATAGACTTCTTGTTCAATATTCGTTCAACAGATGTTTAGCACCTATTGGGCACTGAGCTGGGCGCTCAGCTAGGCTCTTCAAGGAATATAAATAAGAAAATGCATTATTGTCCTTACCTTCATGGAGCTAGGAAGGAAATGAACTGTAACTGTAACTATCCTCCCATATAAGGAAATCCTCTTTACCAATGCAGGTCAGTACCTTCTTTTAAACCTATAGCCTCAGAGTGGCCTAGAGCACTGAACTCAATCTTAGTGCATGAAGAAGACAGATGCAAGCGATATTTTGGTGGTAGAAATGGCAAGAATTGGATTGGCTCTGTGTTCACATGTATAAGGGACAGAGAGAAGTCAAAGGGGGCACTATAAGCATGAGTAACTGACTGGAGAATAATGGGGCTATTGGCAAGAATAGGAAAGTCAAGAGGAAGGCCAGATTTGGGAGGAAAGACTAGTTCAGCTTTGGACATATTATGTTTCAGATGCTCGTGACCTTTTGCTAATGTCTGGACTTGTGATATTTAGTTGTTGTTAGCCAGAATTTGAATTCAGGATTTCCTAACTCAAAAGCTGACCTGGTCTTTGTTGTTCCTTTTGTCCCTTTATCCACAAAACCACTGTACCTCTCTTGACATGGGAAAACATCCACGGTCCATTTGGCAATGGTGATGTGGAGCTTAAGAGAGAAATCAGGGACACACACACACATCTGTATGTATTTGAGAATCAGCTGCATTGAGGTGACGGTTGAAACCAGGGAAGCGATGATGATCAAATAGCAGGTGGATACAGAGAGAAAAGAGAGCTGACCCTAGAACTCAGTTACATCAACATTTGAGGTGGCAGAAATCATGTGAAGAGTCAGGGAAAGGATTGGAGAAGGAATGGGTCTGAAAGGCTGAGCTGAAACCGGAAAGTAAGATGCCTTGGAAGCTAAGAGAAAATATGAAGGAGAAGGTAGTACAGCATCTAATACATCAGAAGTCTGAGATGCAAATAGAAATAACCACTGAATTTTGTGATTAGGTCACTGGTGATATCTGAGATAGTAGTTTCCATAGAAAAGTAGGGGAAGCCAGATTGCATGGGGTTTAGACAAGAACGGGGAGCTAAAGAAGCACAGACTGGGAGTGGCGACTATTTTTTCAAGTATTGAAGATAAATATGTAAGTAAATGAATAATGAATAACAATAACATACATATCCAGTGCTTTAATAAAAAGCTTATAAAGCACTCCCCTCCCACCAGTTCTGTGAGGTAGGCAGTGCAATAATGATTCCCTTTTTATAGTAGAGGAATCAGAGGTTCAGCCAAGTGATTTGCAGAGGGTCACATGGCTAGCAAAATTGAGGAGATCAAGCCGTTATTGGGTTTTTAGGATGGTGACATCTGAACATGTTCATAGCCAGAGGGGAAAGAATCATTGCAGTGGAAGAGATTAAAGTCCTAAAGGAAAGCTGGGATGAATTCTAGAGCAAGGTTCTAGAAGCAGGAAGGAACAGACTCATGGACATACAGAGCGACAAAAGCTGGGAACAGGGATGCTTCTGAGATAGAAAGGAGGAGGGAGATGATAGATGAAGATTTGGTGAAATTCTAAGGTAGAAGCGAGTTAAGTTGAAAAAGTCAGGTTACCTCCATCTCTATAAAGAAGGTAAAGTCTTCTGCAGAAAGTGAGGCATTTTAGGGGTGGAGAATAGGGGTATAGCTGGAAGGAACAGACCTCAGAGTACAATCTCTCAATTTTATAGATGAGGAAAAAGTGCCCCAGGAAGGGAAAGTGACTTGCCTCACGGTCACTTAGGTTGTAAGCTCCTTGAGGGCAGGGACTGTTTTTTTCTCCTTTTGTACCCTTAATGCTAAGCACAGTTCCTGGCACATAGTAGGTAGTTAAATGTATGGTATGGTATGATATGATATGATATAACATAGATTTTAATATAATATTGATATTAATAAAATATTTTATTTTAATAGTTTATTTTAATTTTATTCATTGAAATTACATTTATTTCAATAATTAATAATATAATAAAACATAATAATATATTAATATTAACAATAAATATAATATAATAATGTTGTATGAAAAGTTAAACTTATTGTTTTTATTGATTGATTGATCAGAGGTGGGATTTGAACCCAGGTCCTCCAACTCCAGAGCCTGTACACTTCCCATTGTACCATGACTGTGACCTATATGTTCATATGTGTATATATATATATATATACACATAATGTATATATAATACATGTATATATCAATGTGTATGTATGATAAACACATGAATATATGTATGACATACCCATGTGCATAGGTATGTATATATGTACTATACACATGCATACATGTATATTGTATAATGGGTATATATGCACGCGTATATATTTACATGTAAACATATACACACATATATGCATGTATATGTGTGTACGGGTGTGTACATACACACAGTGCATCCTGTTTTATAAGATGTAGAATATCTTAATAAGAGGGGCTAAAAACTATTCTGAGAAATCATCTCCACTTAAAAAGATACCTCGCCTCTAGTGGAAAAAGAATCAAGCCAGACAGAAAATCCTGGAATAGGTAGTTGGTTTTATTGTAGGTCTTTCTGGTTAAAAAAAGCACTTTTCCAAAAATAAGAAAATTGCCTTTTCCTGGAAGCATCATTGACTCAAGTCGAAAAGAAGAGTAAGGAGAGTTGCTGATGACATACTTGGGTGTATAAACAAAGGTAGGACTGTCTTTAACTGTATAACAATGTGGTAGCCTTCATTTTATTTTATTTATTTTTATTTTTAATTCATAGAATAAAACAAGTATTTCCATAACATAGTACAGTAAAAAAAAAGGTGATTGCTCATGAAACTGCAAATCTATTATGTACACCTTGCTGTTCCTTTAAAATATATAATAAAGTTATCATGTAATTTTTTTTCCATTTTAAAAGGATAAGTATGACCCAGTCTTTTTGAAATGTTAAGGAACAAGTATCCCTTAAAGAGGCACACTTGAAGAGGTGCTGTCCCTTTATGGTATGCTGAAGTAACTGTTGAGACAATAGATGACTTGCTTTTCTCTGTGCAGGATGAGAAACTACCATTGGGAGGTCTGTTGTGTTTGTTCTTCATTCTCGAAGAAGACTGTGACATCAGGGAAATGATGACATGACTTGCAGTTGACTTTGATTTGAGTGAGGGAGGGCTGTGCAAGGTCACCAGCATCACTTTCTCCTCCAGAGCCATCTGGGTCCAGTGGCCTAATATTCACCAGGAAGACTGGAGATGACCCAGGATGCATTGGGAGACCCTGCCCTTTTCAGGTTAAGGTCTTTTCAGGTTCTTACTTTGAGTGAGGTAATGCCCATTCAGTTAATAGGCCCCTTTAAGAAGTTAATCAAGGGATGGCCCTTTTAATCAAAACTCCAAAACAACAAACAAACAAACTGGGAGGGGAAGACCAAGACCCTCAGGGTTCCTGGACTGGCCTCCCTCACTCAAATCAAAGTCAACTGCAAATCATGTCATCATTTTCCTGAAGTCATGGTCCTCTTTGAGGACAAACACAACCTGTGCGTAGCCCCTGCCCCTTCCCCTGCCCCTGCCTCTGCCTCCTCTCACTGCTCCATTTGGATGGCTGAAGGCTGCCTCCTTAACTTTGGGTTTACTGGCTAGATTTCTTTCTCAAAAACCAAGCCTTAACCCACCTCACTCTGGAGCTCATAGGTTGGACAAGAGGTCCCTGCCCTCCTAGCACAGAGTGAATGTAAATGCCAAATAGTAATTGTTTCTCTTTTGGCCAGGAACCCTGAGGGTCTTCCCCTGCCCTCCCCTCCCAGTTTGATTTTTTTTTGGAGGTCTGAATATCTATAATGATGTAGCATCCATGGGGATTCAGAGCTTAATCTCTGTTCATCCTTTAACAGTTGTCTGACATTGATGTGTGTGTGTGTGTGTGGGGGGTGTGTGGACAAAAGATTGAGACTGGAAGACACTATTTACAATAGTTAGAAAACTGTTGGTTGTATTGTAGAACTGAAATAATACTTTAATTTAATTGGGTGCATTAATCAAGAACCATGAAAAGAAACAAACCGTTTGAGAATCACAGATGCTACTTCTTTGAACTGTTAATCTTTATTTCACCCTCCCCCACCAAAAAAGTTTTTTTTTTCTCCTTGTAAAACTTTTCTTTTATGCCAGACTTCCTAAATTCCTCCCATTTAACTCCTACGATACCTACATCTTTTGGGTGTCCCATCTACTCACGGCTTGCAGTCTGACTAATAACATTAATAAATAACATTTCTATAGTGCTTTAAAGTTTGCGATGCATTGTTTGAGGTAGGAATTGTTATTATCCCTATATCGAAGGTGAGGAAAGTGAAGCTGAGATAGGTTGAGTGACTTGTCTTGGGTCATACAACTGAAGACAGCATTTGATAGGTTGAGTGACTTGTCTTGGGTCATACAACTGAAGACAGCATTTGATAGGTTGAGTGACTTGTCTTGGGTCATACAACTGAAGACAGCATTTGATAGGTTGAGTGACTTGTCTTGGGTCATACAACTGAAGACAGCATTTGAACTTAGGCCTGCCTGACTCCAAGTCCAACATTACTCAGTGTACCACCTAGCTAGGTCTTGATTTCATTCAGCTGCATAGGCATTGGTTTTTGGGATCCATCATGGGCTTTTCCTCTAGTCTTTTAGTTTATTGTGGTGGTGAGGACATAGGAGCAAGTGGATGCTGGTTGGCCTTCTGATCCTTTAATTGGAACTACTAAATCTGATGGGTTGAATAAAAGCTTCAAAAGTGAATTTATTACTGGGCCTTTGCTGGTTGTGTATATTTCATTTTTTCCCCTGCATCAAAGAAGGAACTGGGCTCTATGAGTGAAGCAGAATTGCAGTAGCTCAAAAGAAATGTGAGATGTGCAAATTTAGAGACAACTCCACTCTAAATGTTCATATGGACTACCCCTGCCTGACATGTGGTAGAGCCTTCCAAGCTCATATTGCTCTTATCAAGCACAGCTAGACACACTGTGCATTGACCCTGACATAGTAATGTTATTTTGATACTCTTCGAGTATGAAGGACAACCATATTTCACTTAGCATTTCTTACAATAAAAACTGGGAAATCATTAAGAAAAGTGTACATTGTGATATAACTGCACATTTGTTATAAAGTAGGAAGATGTTATATATAGCTGAATCATCTTAGACAAGTCTGCTCTTCACTTTCTTCATCCATAAATGTGGAGAACAGCTAGCATAGTCTCGTTATCTCCTAACAGAATTATGACACTCAGAGGCAATAAGAAGCAGAGATTTAGAATTGGGAGGAACCTTAGAAGGCACTTAGTCTGATCCCCTCATGGTACACAGGTTCAGAGTTACTTGTCTTGGGTTTCACAGGTAATAAGCAACAAAGGTAAGGTTTAATGATTTCAAGCAGAGGCCAGATCAAGGATAGTTTTGATCATATAGTCAATGAGATTTCTTCTAAGTTTGAAATTTTGTGGTGCAGTAGATGGAGTGCTGGGCTTGGAGTCAGGAAGTCCTGAGTTCAGAGCCAGACTCAGACACTTATTAGCTGTGTGATCCTGGGCAAGTCACTTAACCCTGTTTGTCTCAGGGTCCTCATCTGTAAAATGAGATGGAGAAGGAAATGGAAAATCACTACAGTATCTTTGCCAAGAAAACCCCAAAGTGGGGTCATGAAGAGTTGGATACGACTGAAATAACTGAACAACAACAACCACGTATGGGTGGTTTAGACATTTATATACTGGATGACAGGGGACTGGACAAGATTCTCTTTTTTTCAGTATCAAAGGATCATAGATCTAAAGCTGGAAAGCAGTTCAGGTGACATCTAGTTCAACCCCCTTATTTTAAAAAAGAGGAAATTGATGCTCAGGTCACACAGGGAGTAAACATCAGTGGTAGGATTTGAACCCAGGTCCTCTAACTGTGGAGGCAGTACTCACAGAATCACAGATTTAGAGCTTGAAAAGGCCTAAGAGAGCATCAAGTCCAATCTCCTCATCTTACAGATGAGGAAACTGAGGCACAAGCATTTTAAGTGACTTTTCCAGGGTCACACAGTTTGTAAATGTCTGATGTAGAATTTGAACTCAGGTCTTTCTGACTCCAGATCCAGCACTCTATCTATTTTACTATCTAAAGGCTCCTTAAGGGGGAAAAATGTTGACAGATGCATCTAAGTTGAATGGGTTGCCTGGGGACTACTGAGATTCTCATTTCTAAAGATCTTAAAGATTTTCAGGCTTAATGACTCTGAACCTGAGAATCTTGGGCATAGCAGTCCCTACTACCTACCAGGACCCTGAAGCCATCATTAAGGGGAGCAATCACTGTAGAATAGGGGTCCCCCTTCCTTGATACCAATAACACCAAATGCTGATCATCTGCTGCTGACTGGCAGGAAAACCCAAGAGCTCTGAAGTACCCCTTAGGCCACTGATCCTGCTTCCTGCCCAGCCCTCACAGTCAGTATCCAGGGAAACAGCCCCCACAGAGATATGGCTTGACAACTGTTTCTGCAGGTGATGTAGCCACAGCTACTGAAGATCCAGAAAAGAAAATTCTTGTCGCCAAATTCTTTGGTACTGTCAAATAGGTGATCAGAAACAGGTATGATTTTTATCAACAGTAATGACATTAAAGAATATTAAATACTACCTGTTTTGCATTTCTTCCTAAGGACCATGGAACCTTTTCATCTGATTTGCTGCTGAAATCTTCTATATGTAATTGTCTCCCCCATCTGAATGTGAGCCCCTTGAAAGCAAGACATTCCTTTCCTATTTGCATCCCTAGCACTTAGTACTGGGGATGTTTTGCACATAGTAAGCAATCATGCTCAGATATAGGTTCAGATCTAGTAGTTCTGAGATCCTTTCCAATTTTTAGATTTGCTGATTTAATGACCTCCAATGTAATGTTTCCTCTGCATATAGGATGAGAGCTGTGGCACCTTCTCCATGGCTGCAGCCCCATACTAATGATGGAACAACTCATGTAATCTGTCTATGTTGATGCATCAGAATTTGCATTCACCTTTCCCCACATCTCTGAAGATGATGTGATACACATAACTTTGTGGTCAATGAATTTGTTCCTCCTCCATGTTGTCAAATGCTGTTTGAAGGTGCAGCTTGATTTTGGAAAGAGGCCATCTTTTTTGCTTTAAGTAAGGTAGGAAAAACAAATTGAGTCCTCTCTGATGGACTCATTTTGTACTCTCAGCTTGGTGATGCCAGTGGTCTGAAAAACAGGGTTTTCTAAAAGTCTTAGTAAAGTTTTAAGCTATTTAGGCCTAGAACTGCACTGTGACTTTTGGAACACCCTATCTTTCAGATGAGAGGGAGAGAAGAGAAAAGGAGAAGCATTTTCTAATATTCGCAAAATATATTTCAAAATGTCTCCATTCATTTACCCAAAATATTTGCTGCCAGGGCATCTTAGGGCTCATAGAATTCTGGTACAACCCCTTCATTGTCTGGATGAGGGAACATATTTATTTCAGCAGAAAAAAAACAATCACTATAGAAAAAGGTTGTAAATAATCATGGCATGACTCAGTCTATATAGAAGATGTTTCATATGAGATCAGCTAGTGAAGCTATAGTGAGAGATTCATTCCCACCTGAGGGTTTCCCTTTTTATACACTATTCAAAAAAGTATATTAGTGATGCCACTGATTCAACAAAGTCAAATGTGACCTTTTATATTTGACACTATGCAAATTATAGCTACCTGCATTAACAATGACATCTATTTTTCCACGTAGCCCTTCACATACTTCACATACACATGTACACATGAGAACGGGTTGGGAAAGTGAAAAAACAAAACAAAGCAGATCATTTGGGGAAAGCTGTCTACCCCCTAAATATTCTGGCCATTTTCTCTAGCACTCTGATGAAGAAGACCAATTAAGAGGCAGTAGAGAAGTTAAAAGCATCTTAGGATGCAGAAAGCAATATCCCTTGCAAGTAAGGCAATGTTGGATTGTTTTTCAATACCTAAGTTCTTGTTAGTCTCACTTCAATGCTGAGTTCTTGAAGGCTATGTAACAGACAGATCTCACTAACCCAGAAAAGCTTCAGGTAGAGGTGGGTAAAAGAAGCTGTGTCTCTCAATTGGGGAAAAGCCTATTTACATTAACCTGGCCAGCATGGAGAAGGCTCATCACTCACCATTACACTGGTCACCAGGTGGTGCATTTTTAGGGCCATAGATACTAATGAAACCATCTACTTACTGAGGCTTGGAAGGATAGTTCTGACACTGATAAAACCTTTTTTTTTTTTCAGGGAGGGTGGCAGCATGACTTAGTAACTTAGGCACTGGGTTTTGAGTCAAGAAGACCTGGTGTCAAATCCTGCCTCAGTGTAACCCTAGGCAAGTGACATGTCACTGTGCCTCAGTTTCCTCATCTGTAAAACAAAGGGGTTGCATTCAAATGGCCACATAGGTTTCTTCCAGTTCTAAATCTATGACTCTATAATAAATGCTTAAATATACATATAAACATAAAACAACACAATTACACATATGTTATAGATGACCATACACTTCCATCAAACTTCATCTGCTTGTCTTACTTCTGTTGCAGTGCTGGGTTAGCATAACCTGAACCCAAACAAATTGCAGTCTTAACTTATGCCCTGATGCCTTCATTCTGACCTAGTTCCATCACTTCCCCGCCCAGGTGTCTCCATTTCCAAGGTCAAACCCTCCGTTACTTATTGAGGCATGGATGTAATGCAGGATGTTAGACTCTTCCTATCTATGGGGCTTTTAATCAGCTCTGGTTTCTGTATCTTCTCTTCTGCAGTCCTGGAGGCTGCCATGGATCACTCCGAGATTTGAGTCTAAGTGTATCTCCTGACCCCTCCATCCTTTATTCTATGCAAAAATACCTTAAATTCTTTTGGAAGTAGAAAAGATAAGCATTCAAAATAACTGAAATCTTAAATGAATGCTTAAATAGTGAATTAAATGTACATTCATTATTTATCTATAATATTTACCCATCCATTCATCCACCCATATATCTATCTAGTCTCTGAAAGTTAGCTCAGCTTTCACAAGGAAAACTAAATGTTCAGTAACTAATGAGAAGCTGCCAACAAAGAAACACATGCCATTCTAGGGTCCAGGCAGATGGCACAGCTGTATGGGCACACCGACGCATTCCAGACCAGTGCTTTTCAGACGCTCGGGTACCCTTCCCCACCCTTTCCAGGCTCTCTCCCCTCATCATGGTCTGGTTGCGCTTTGGAGAAATGGAGACTTGCCCCCGCCCCTCAGGGGGTATTGCCCCCAACGTCTTTAGCCCAACGAGCATTTCCGCCGGAGGACAAGCAGCCTGAATCCCAGACTCTGGGGCAGGGGGAAAGGGCAACTATGCCCAGGGAAGTGGCGCCCTGCTCACCTGGCGGGCCAGAGGGCTCCGAATCCCACCGTGTCTTCAGCCAGCTCCTGGCTGTCTAGTGAGCGCTTAGCCAGCTGCAGGAGAGATAGTGGGGAGCTCAGCAAGGCTCGCTCCGGCTGTCCTCTTTCTTCTCCTTTTCTCCTCTGAACAGAGATAGAGAAGGAAAAGCTCCGCTTCTCACAACTTCTGGCTGTCGATTCAGTGCCGGGAAAATGTTGAGCCTTCTCTTCTCCCGTCTCGCTCCTGGAATCCAGTAATCCTTGGACTAGGGGTTTGGAAGGCACCCGGGCAGAGACTGAGAGAGAGAGAGACCCTTCCCGAGCCTTACCAGCTGAGAGCACTCTGCATGGAGCGGGGCACTCCCGGCAGCAGGGGGCTAGGCTCCTGCAAGTCTCTGCCTGGTCCTTAGTGTGACGAGGAAGAGGAGAAGGAGAAGGAAGGGGAGGAGGACGGAGAGGAGGAGTCCTTTAAACCCACCTCGCAGGTAGCAGCAATTTAGTTCAGGCAGCTAGGAAAGGAGAAAGGGATGGAAGGAAGAAGAGGGTCCCAAAAGAGGGTGGAAGAGAACGGGGTGGAGGGGCTACTGAGGCTCCTTCAGTTTTCAGACTGCAAAAGGGGGGACCCCCCCAAAAAAAACCCCAACTCTTGAGCGGTGGGCGCCCTCCTGGGCTCCCAGGTGCCGACACTAGAGGGCAGCGATTTCCACTGTATAAGTGCTAAAGCGGTCAGCCTAGGGCACAGACAGGCTGGAGGATAAGGTTAAAGATAAGGCTAGGGATAGAGAGAGGGATGGATGAGTTGAGCTCCTGTCTCCCTCTTCCAGCTCTGGCTCTGGTTTGGCGGGGTGCGGAGACGAGGATTACTCAGAATTGGGTTGCTTAAGGAAGGCCTTTCTTTTTCTTGTTGAAAAGCTGGAGAGGAGGAAAAGGGGTTGGAGAAATAGAAAGGGTGGAGGCATAAAGGGAGGGAACAGAGGGACAATTTGCAGTTTCTAGAGGCTCCTGGCGTAGTCCCTTGTGTGGGAGGAGGTAAATTGCTCAACTCAAAGCTAAAAGTGGTGATTTCCATAAATATGGAGGAGGTGAGGGAAAGAAGGGGTGTGTCTGTCTCTCTAAAAGAGGGGACTCAGGAGGTAGGAAAGGTCATTAATGAAGATTGGGATGACATTTGAATTGATTCTCACTTGGCAGCCCATTTTCCAGAGTCAGAGGACCTAAATTTAATTCCCTCTTCCAACCACTGTGTGACCTTGAGCAGTCACCACCTCCCTGGGCATTCACAGATGCACCCTGTGCTCTGTGGATGTCAAATGAAGGCGTTGGATTAGATGGCTTTTCAGGTCCTTTTCAACTCTAGATCTATGGTTCTGTGGCTGAATTAGAGCTGGAAGTTAGCTGAGAGGTCATTTAGTGGAACCCTCCATTTTACAGCTACAGTAACCCAGTCCCAGAGAGGTGGCGATTTGCCCAAGATCATATAACTAAAGTTCTCAGAAGGGTGGCTTGCTTTCTACACTTGTTCATTGGTGCCTAGTTTCCTCACCTGTAAAACAAAGGGATTTGACTAGATGACATCTCAGGTACATCTATGACTCCTTACAACAGCTCCTGGAGAAATGATTTAAGGGTTACCATACCAGGCCAGAGTTAAGTGGTAAAACTATTTGACAGGAACCCAAATGATCTGACTAAAGGACTTCTCACAGCTAGCACACCATTTCTGAGCTGGAACCCAGTAGTCCTGAAACTGGGAATTCCAAACAGATTCACATAGACTTCAATTCAGATACTTTACTGAGCAACTGGCATTTACTTGAACCTGGATTTATTTTATTTTATCCTATTGTGGAGAGGTAGGTTTGGAGTGGGTAGTGGGAGTAACTGCAGCAGCAGAGACACAGCAGCCACAGTATGAAGCATTTAAGCCCCAAGAGGCTTCTGTGAAATAGGGAATAGTCATAAGATGCCAAACTATTTGCCACACTCAAGAATGGCATTAAGGCTGTATTGTTAAGTCTTTCAGCTTGTTAATTCCAAAGCACAGATTCATGTTTCTTTAATAACAGTAGCACAACAGGGATAAATAACACCAGTGGGCCAGTTCTCCATTTCCTAGGCTTCATGAGTGCCTCATGAAATTAGCAGGTGCTCTGTGGATGCAAAAGATCTGTGTGAGTGAAAGTACAGTTAAATGAGGCAAAAAGAGTGATTGTTCCAGTCCTTGAGCTCTGAGTTGCTTCTCTCGGTTTCATTTCATACTCTAAGGAAATGGGACAGACCAGAAATATAATCTGAAAAGTTGCCACAGGAAGCACAGAAAATGTTTTTTCCCCCTGATATGTATGAAATGTTCTGTTTCTGGCCCTAGTTCGGAAAACCTAGACTTGGAATGGATAGAACAAGAATGATGTTCTAATTCATCTTGGAAGGAAGAATGCTGTGGTTTGTTTAGGGACAGTATTCAAAAAGAGAGAACAGTTTATACAGCCTGGAAATAATAAATTATATAAGGAGGTAAGTCCTTTATCAAGGAGACAGAGGACGTAGGACTATATTGTACGTTATTTCCCCAAGAAACTGGTCTACTGTAACGAATCAACCAATTAATAAACATTTATTAAGTGCCTACTGTGTGCCAGGCACAGTGGTTACTTCAAAGGAAGTTTCCACGAGAATAAGCGTTGTCAATTAAGGAGTATCATGAAGGTCACTTCAAGGGACTCAGGTTTAGGGAACCTTCTGGCTTTGTCCAATCTATTATCTTCTGTGTGGTATGATTTTAATTAAATAGCTTACCAGTTTTGAAGTAAAGGCAACTCATTATTTGGAGGTTAATTATGCAATTTGTGGGTTAGCATTGCCATTTGAATGTGTTTTCATAGTTCCCCTTCCTCGTCCCTCCATCATGTTTTTGGCTATTTTACTACTCCAATAACCAGGGAAGGAAGAGAAAAGTTGCCCCTTATTCATCTCTTTTCTATCACATCCCTAACACTTGCTGTTCCAAACCTTCTCCGCTTTCTTCAAACCCCCAGACCTACCCCTAAAGCTAGGAAATTAATTTTGTTACTGGTTAGTATCTGGCTTGGCAGAGGAATTGGAAATTTTGGCTAAAATGAGGTTTTTGCTTCTTTCAAATACCAACATTCTCTCAGCTTTTGTAGCCTTTGGCCTCTGAGGCCTCAGTTACCTGGAAGATGGTTCTCAGTCTATCATTCAAACATTACAATTAGAAACTTGGGGCCAGATTTTTGTATTCTCTCTGCTCTTTGACTATCAAAAAGCAATTTTCTGCTTCTCCGGTTGCTGAGATTTAGAATCATGGCCTGCCTACATAAAGATCTCATGCCCCTGATTCTTCTCTTTGTACTCTCATCCCTGACTACTTCAGCTCACTTCTCTGCCGAGTTCTCTTTTACCCATCCCTCCCACTGTGACATCTGAAATCCCGAATCTATGATTGCATTCTTCCTCGTGTTCTTGAGCTTCTCCTTTTGCACTATGTTCATAGGATCATTTAGAGCCAGAAGAAGTCTTAAAGGCCATCTATTCCAAGCCCCATATTTTGTAGTGGAAACTGGCCCTCGGATGCTAAGTGACTTAACCAAGGTCATACAAATGGAATCAGAGGTGGGATTTGAATCCAGGTCATCTGATCAGTGGTATTCTCATTGTACCATGTTGTCTTGTCTAGTGCAGAATGAGACTTGCCTTTCCCCTTAAGATGTCTCATCTTTTACCTTATCTCCCTTTAATGCTGGGCATTCCTTCTCTCATGTTCTTTCTTGTCCATTGGGTCAGGAAGAAAAATAGGCTGACTTTCTGTGACCCACTTCACTTCTAAATCTTTTCTCTGTCATCATCACTCAGCAACTTCTCTTCCTCAAATAAAAAGAGTTCATGCTATCTCATTATATCACCCTATCGACTAGCCTCCAAGTCCTTCTCCAACCTCATTCACCATCTTACTCTTTAACCTACCCTCTGACCTCCCTTTGGTGATTTTGATATTCACATTGACAACCCTTCTAGAGCCCTGGTATCCAATGTCCTGGAGCCTTATGATCTATATCTGTACTCTACCACAGGTATCTGTAGGGATAGTCCCACCTTAGACCTCATCTTCACCCCAAACTTCTCCGCCTTCAAGATTCTGAATCCTAAAGAATTGATCAAAACCTCCCACCAACTCTTGTCTATCTTTTCCCCTGCTTCATTCCTCATGAACCTGCTTTTTGAGACTTCTGAGCCTTCATTCCTTCTCTGTTCTTTGAGTTGATATATGTACCAGATTCACTTCCTTCCCTTTTTAGTCTTAAACTTATAGGTAATCACTTCAACAGTACATATTTTCTACCTTTGAATTCCTTAGCTCCTTATCTTCCTGCTCTTCTTGCACTGTTAATATGCATAGAATATAATAATTATATAATATATTCTATATAATAATAGAATAATTATATAATGGATTATACATAATAATATAATAATTATATGTTAATACATAAATATAATAATGAAATTATATATGGCATATTGCTACTCCAAACACTGGTAGAGGAAGTCATGAAACTGTTCTGACTGGGTCCACTACAGATTTATGCTGTCTAACCTTAACTGGGCTTTCCCCACTGCACAGCCACCTATTCATCTCTCTCTCTCTCTTTTTTTTTTTTGGCAGGGAGAGGTGAGGCAATTGGGGTTAAATGACTTGCCCAAGGTCACGTAGCTAGTAAGTATCAAGTGTCTGAGGCTGGATTTGAGCTCAAGTCCTCCCTCACTCCCGGGAGGTGCTCTATTCACTGCTCCACCTAACTGCCCCTTATTCAGCTCTTTTCTATCATATCCCTAATACCTACTGTTCCAAACTTTCTCCTGTTTCCTCAAGCCCCTAAATCTACCCTAAAGCTATTTTTTCTTCAATAGATGACCTCATTGACTACTTTACTGAAGACACAGGCTATCAGTAATATACTTCCTCAGTTCCTACTTAAAACTTTTCTATGTCCTTACCCATCCTTTTTCTTTCCTTTATTCTCAGAAGGTGAAGTGATTCTCCTTCTAGCCAAAGTTAACCCGTTCATTGGTACCCTTTGACAATTCCTTCCTATCTCTTCTTGGAGAGTGCCTCATCAATCATTTCATTGCTTTTCTCTCTCCTTTAATCTCATTCTAACTACTGGCTCCTACTCTGCTGCCTGCAAATACACTCATGTCTCACCTATCCTCAAGACAACACAAAACAATCAAACAAAAAATTGCAGCCTTGCCTTTTCCCTGTTATCTCCCTGATACTATCCTATGCATGTCTTTCTGCTCAATGAAAAACTTCACTGCCTCCGCTTTCTCACCATCAGCTCATTTCTGTTGTCTTCTGTCCAATCTCCACCACTCTTCTGAAACCTCCCTCTCTAGTTTCTCTTCATTATTGGATCCATTGGTCTTTTCTCCATCCTCATACAGCTCGACTTCTCTGCAACAGCAAATGCTATTGACCAACTACTCCTTCTGGATACCCTCTTTTAGCTTCCATTTCTCTGCTCTCTTGCTGCCTCTTTGACTGCTCTTCCCAATCTCTTTTCCTGGTTTGTTGTCTTTCCGACTCTAACGGTGTTCCATAATGCTTTGCCCTCTATTCTTTTTTCTACCATCTCTTCTTTTCTTCTTGGCTAATTGCACATTTCTTCTGCCACTACAGTGTGAATTCCTTGAGGGCAGAGACCATGTTTTTGCATTTCTTTGCACTTGGCATATAATAAGCTTTGCCTGGCACATAATAAACTCAATAAATGCTGTTCTATCTCTCACCCCACCCCTACGCTAAATATCTCTATTCACTATAAACAATCATCATTTATTTGGGTTACCATTACCTTGTGGTTACCTCCTCTGGATATTCTCTAGTTAGGTTAGAATGCCAAACCTTGAGTCAGGACCTGAATTCAAATTCAGCATTAGATACTTACAAGCTATATGACCATAGACAAGTTACTTAACCTCTCTGTTGGTCTCAGTTTCCTTAACTATCAAATGGGGATAATAATAGTACCTACATAATAAGATAATTGTGAAGATTGAATAAGATAATATTTGTGGGAAGATTAAGCACAGTGCCTGCCACATCACTGGCACTACATAAATGCTTATTTCCCCCCATCCCTAATCAACATCCTTACTAAATGTGGCCCCCAGAATGGAACAAAAAAAGACTCCAGATGTGACCTAAGGCAGAACCAACAGGATTACCATCTCCCTTGTCCTGAATGCTATGTCTTTTTTTCTAAATGCAACCAGGATTCAATGCTTTTTTGGTCTGTTACATCACAGTGCTGAATCATATTAAGCTTTTCCCCCCAATTAGACCTGTGATTTCATTGAAGAAAGAAGGAAAGAAAGAGGGAAGGAAGGAAGGAAAGAAAGAAACAAAGAAAGAAAGAAGGAAAGAAAGGAAGGAAGGGAGGGAGAGAAGGAAAAAAGAGGGAAGATAATGGACTGAGGTAACTACTTTCACAAAGCATAGAATATGTATGTGGCTGCAAAGGAAGTTCAAAGGCAATCGTGATCAATCAACCAACAAGCATTTATGAAGTGTCTATCTGTGCAAAGCACTATGCCATAACTGTTCTCAAATGCTCTGTGTTGACTACATGTGTCACTTTCTCAAGAAACAATTGGAACATTATTTCCAGGGTTAGAAAATTGTTTATTGGTAAGGAAGCAAATTCATGGTACAAATATAGCTACAATAGACTCAAGAATACAAAGTAATTATATTTTATATAGTTTCCTATCACACATGTAGAGGGTGGTGGTGAGAATGATAAAAACCTCAGGGAAATGCTAGAGAGAGAGAGAGAGAGAGAGAGAGAGAGAGAGAGAGAGAGAGAGAGAGAGAAAGTGAGTCATCTCTTCTAAGGGAATATATAGGCACTTTGTAATTGGTAGAGCACTATATAAACTCTAGCCATTTGTCATTATTAATTAAGGTCAATAACCTGTAATATGACAATGCATTTTATCCCTAAGGATAAAACAGTTTTCATGCATTCTAGGAGTGAAGCTGTGAATCTAGGCAGATCAGTTTAAGTACTTAGAACTTAGAACATAGGTTCAAACAGTGAACCTCTGGGTTTCTGCTAGTTGATCAATAAATAATTGTAGCTCTAGAGAATTAGTAATTGTGATATTTAACATTTTGATTCTCTACCTATGGTCCAATCAATAGGTATTAAAGTGAATGAAAATCAGATTGTTTTAAGGAATCAATCAGAAATGGAATTGTAAAGCAGAATTGTGAATGGTCAGAACATGTGAATATTGAAATCATATGGAAAGTTACCAGCCAAGAAAGTGGATGAGAAAAACAAGACGACATTCCATTGACTGCAGATATGCCCATGGAAGGCTAGATCTTGAGCTGATAAGAAAAAGTAAATAATACCAGGAAGCTAAGACTGATAAATCTTGAGGGCTAAATGTCCTCAAAGTCAGAGCAGCCTACTGAGCTGATAAGGGAAGAAATGGACAGAATTCAGACAGAAAATTTGCAGGCAAAGGCTTTTGTGGATCTCTTTAAACATATTAAAAACCTAGAGAAAGGGGACTTTTTGAAGCATCCCATCAAAACCACAGCTGATGCTGTAAGCTCCCTGAATTATACCCACTCTTGTGTGAAGCCAAGGGGATTGGTCAACCTGAATGTGTCTACCAAATTACAGCAACTACAAATTATAAAAATGCATCTTATTTTTTCAGTGTATACCAAAACATCTCTCTTCTCCTCAAAGAAATCTTATTTTAGGGTTATGTCCTTTATTCAAGGAATGCCTATATTCAGACCAACATGATATCAGCTGTATTATTAGACTATAATCTCTGTGAGGGCATGTACTGTATCATGGACTAGAAAAAAAGGAGGGGGGCAGCTAGGTGCACAGTGGATAGAGTACCAGCCCTGCAGTTAGGAGGACCTGACTTCAAATCTGACCTCAAACAGTTACTAGCTATGTGAGCCCGGTCAAGTCACTTAACCCTGATTGCCTTGTAACAAAAACAAAACAAAACAGAATTAGGGGCAGCTAGGTGGCACAGTGAATAGAGCACTGGCTCTAGAGTCAGGAGAACCTGAGTTCAAATCTGACCTCGGACACTTGACATTTACTACCTGTGTGACCTTGGGCAAGTCACTGCCTTGCCTCCCCTCCCCCTCCCCAAAATTGTGTCCAACAATTCCTAGTACAATACCTGGTACACAGTTAGGTGCTTAACAAATGTTTGACTTGAACTATGTGAGAATGTGTATGTATTAATCAATCTAGAATTTATTAATTGCCTACTATATGTCAAGCAGCTGGCCCTGGAGTCAGGAAGTCTCATCTTCCTGAGTTCAGATTCGGCCTCAGACCCTATGTGACCCTGGGCAAGTCACTTTACCATGTTTGCCTCAGTTGCCTCATATGTAAAATGAGCCAGAGAAGGAAATGGCAAAACACTTCAGAAAGCCCCAAATGGGGTCAAGAAGAGTCAGACATATCTTAAAAACAGCTGAATAACAACAATATATGTCAAACACTATGCTAGGTGCTGAGGACACAAGAACAAAAGTGAGATAGTCCCTGCTTTAGAGAAGCTCCTCATTTGCTAGAAAGGATATGTATTATAGATAAGTTAGTATAGAATGTATGTAAAATCATGTTTAAATTTTTTTTGCTTTGGGGGAGTGGACATGAGGAGAATCAGTAAAGGCATCATGTAGGAGGTAACGCTAAGTAGCTTTTGAAGGGAGGTAGGAGTTTCAATAGATGTCAGTGAGGAGGAAGTATACTCCAGGCATGAGCAACAGCCTCGCAAAGACAAGGAGATGGGGAGACAGAATGTCATGTAAGTGGAACAGCCCATGTTAGTTTGTCTAGAGCACAGAGGGTATGACTAGGAGTGATATTCAATCAGCCTAGAAAGTCAGGATGGAGCTAGGCTGTGAAGAGCTCTAAAGGCCACACAGAGAAGTTTATATTTTATTCTAAAGTCTATGGGGACCTCCTGAAGCCACTTGAGCTAACGAGTGACGTGGTCAGACCTGTACTTTAGGAAAGTCAATTTGGTAGCTCTATGGATGATGGATTGGAGAGAAGAAAGGCTGGATGCAGAGAGACCAATTAGGGAGTTATTGCAATAGTGTTGGTGAGAGGTGATGAGGCGGTGTATGTGTAAGACTATATGATTTAATAAATCATTTGGAAATCAGAATTCCACATCTGTAGAGGATTTGTGTAAAAGCCATAAACCTAGGATCTCATTGTTTCTCTAACAAGATCAGTTAATTTTGCACAGATAAAAACAAAAGCAAAACAAAAACTCTATTCTATGGTTATGCATCTAGAATATTTTACAGTACATGTGTATTTTTGGCCACAAGGAGAAATTAATCAGACAGCATGTGTGCTTGGGGAAAAACAACTTAGAACATATCTTACATTGATCATGGTGAATCATCCTCGTCTATTAAGACAGAACTGTAACTAGGGCAAAGTGACCAGGATATTGCCCTAGTTGTCCAAATTTAGAGGATTCTGATAGCTCTTGCAGTACTTCAGCAATATAGAAATAATAGAACTTAGCACCTAGTTGAGCAAGAAGACTTAGTTAAAACAGGAAGCTACCAGATGGCAAGGTGGGGTGAACTCTTCTCTTCCTGACTCATCCTTCTTCCTGTATCAGGATGCTTGAAATCACACTAGCTGTCTGACCTTGGTGAAGTCACTTAGGGGACTCGATTCCTTTATCCGTAAGATGAAGGAGTTGTGATTTTGAATGGAATTTCTCTGTCTTCTCTTGCTAGATTTTAATAGCTCTTTGAGGTTGGTGGAGTACTTTTAAAATATCTCATTTTATCTTTGCAGCAACTCTAGAAAGTAGGTGCTATTATTGTCTTCATTTATATATAAGAGAACTGAGGAAGGAGTTAAGTGACTTGCCCAGGGATACACAGCTAGAAGTGTCTGAGGCTGGATTTTTACTCAGATTTACCTGATTCCAGTTCTGGTCTCTAATCACTGGGCAATCCAGATGGTATTATATAGAAATGTTGATGATTTTAATGGGTTTATTTATATCCTAAGTTCTCTAAAATTATTAATTATTTCAATTATTTTTCACTTGACTCTTTAGGATTCTTTAAGTACAACATCATCGTGTTGCTATAGCCAGCATTCCTAGTACTAAATCAAACAGAAATTTTGGCGATGGACATCCTTGTTTCACTCCTGAATTTAATAGAAAGGATTCTAGTTTATCTCTTTATAAATAATGGTAGCTTTTGGTCTGTGGTTTCAGGGGAACTGTGTGAAAGCAAGCACATTGATGTACTCTTAGTGAACCTATATATAATTACAACCATTCTCTAATGCAATTTGGCATTATGCACACAAAAAAGTTACTAATAGTGTATGTCCCTTGACCCAGCTCTAGCCTTACAAAATCCCATGGGTCTATGTCCCAAAAAGATCAAAGTAAGAAAAGGTCTTATAAATACAAAAATATTTATGATAACTCTTTTTTTGTGTTGGCAAAAAACTGGAGACTAAGAAGAACTGAGAATGGCTGAATAAGTTGTGGTATATGATGTGATAGAATTCGATCATGTTCTAAGAAATGAGGAAATAGATGATTTCAAAAAGACATGGAAAGGCTTATATGAACTGGGCCAGAGCAAAGTAAGCAAAGCCAGAAGAACAATTTGTCCTATAAAATCAGTATTACAAAATGAGCAAATTTGAGGACATTTATAAACTGATGATGAATGAAATGAGATCAAAGAGAATGATTTATGTGATACCGTATGTAAAGTGTTATCTGTAGAGGATTTGTGCAAAAGCCATAAACCTAGTTTGAACTAAGTATTCTTACTCAGCTAGGTGTTAAGTTCTATCATTTCTATATTGTTGAAGTACTTCAAGTGCTATCAGAATCCTCTAAATTTGGAGAACTGGGGCAATACCCTGGTCACCTTGCCCTAGTTACAGCTCTGTCTTAGTAGATGAGGATGATTCATCATGATCAATGTGATACATGTTCTAAATATGTTTGAAAGCTATAAGGACTATAATCAATACAATGTTCATTGTGATTGCAGAAGACTGATGATGAAACTTGCTAACTATGACAGATGTGATGGACTGAGGGTACAGAACAAGAAAAAAATATATATGTATTTATTGTATACAGTATGCTTTTATATTGTATGCCACCATTGAGGAGATTTCTTTTATTCGATTATGCATATTTATTAGAAGGATTTTTTCTATTTTAATAAGATGGGAGGTGGGAGGGAGAAAAAATATATTTCACTGTCTTTGAAAAATAGGCTGGGAGTGCTACAGATATGGAATGCTACGCGAACTTTCACATGAGATTATTGTATTGTCAGTTTTACTTAGCAGTTTTATTTTGTTACAATAGATATCTTGTGGAGTTGGATTATAGCGTCATCTATAAATGTTTTTAATGTTAAAACAAAGCACATTAATAAAACGTATCTAGAAAAAGTGAAATGAAGGAATTGGATTTGATTTCTGTGGTACCTTCTAGCTTGGACATCCTGCAGTTCTAAACATTGGAGAATCATTCCTTTAGGTTAAGGTATTATCCCTTATAAATTATTTGAAAAATATATATCTACTATATGCCCAACATTAGTCCCAGTTAGGAACTGTGGGAGACACAAAGGAAGTATATTTCTTTCCCTCAAGGAGTTTACAGTTTAGTTGAGAAGACATGACTAACACACATGAGATAATGGAAAACTATACAAAATCATCTGTATGACAAAGACTTCCAGTAATATAGACATGCTATATATAGAGAAGAATAGCAAAGGCTAGAGGAATAATGGGGGCAACTAGATGGTTCAGTGGATAGAGTGTTGGCCCTGGAGTCAGAAAGACTGATCTTCCCGAGTTCAAATCTGGCCTCAGACATTGGTGTGACCCTGGGTGAGTCACTTAACCCTGTTTGCCTCAGTTTCCACCATCTGTAAAATGAGCTGGAGAAGGAAATGGCAAGCTACTCCAGTATCTTTGCCAAGAAAACCCCAAATGGGATCACAAAGAGTCAGACATGACTGCAAACGACTGAACGACAATACCAAAGAGGAATAATAAGAACTGGAATTTATGTAGAACTTTAAAAGTACTTCACATACATTCTCTTACTTGGCCCATACAATAATTCTGAAATGTAAGTATTCCAGTTATTAGTATTCTCATTTTAAAGGTGAAAAAAATGGAGATTCAGAATTTAGGTGACTTTCCTATAGTCATGCAGTTAGTAAAATAGTGGAGGTAGGATTTGAAACCAAGTCTTCCTGGCTCCGAGTCTAGCCCTCTAGACATCATTATGCCATCCTGTAGATGTAGAGAAGGCTTAATGGTGAAATAGGGATGTGAGCCAGGGCCTTAAAGGATCATTAAGATTTAGCTAAGTGTTGAGAAAGCGTGACATGATTTCGTTATGTATGAGTTGAATCAATCTGACATGTTCCCCTAGAGTTCTAGCTAAATTTGTAGTACCATATGTCTAACATCTTAAGGGGGTTGCCACTACATGGCATTTACATATTTGGTAGCATAGATTACTTCCCCTTTGTCTTGTACCATGTCACCTCCACACCCTGTTATTGCTCAGCAGTTTAATTGTGTCAGATTCTTAGTGACCACAGGGACCAGAGCACACCAGTGCTGTCCATGGGGTTTTCTTGGCAAAGATACTGGATTAGTTTGCCAATCCAGTGGATTAAGTGAAACAGAGAGTAGGTGACTTACACCCAGAGTTACACAGCTAGTAAGTGTCTGAGGCCAGATTTAAACTCCAGTCTTCCTGACTCCAGGCCAGCTTTCTATTGACCAAAATATCTAGCTGCCTCTATCTCCCTCCCCACTACCTACTGCAAGCCTATTTTTCCTCAGCTGAATGAAACAAATAGAAGAAAAAGAAAATACCCTTTCTTAGAGTATTAGCATGTTATTAACACTCTATATAAGGTGTAGGGTGTGTTTAGGGAAGACTAGCACCTCTGGTGTGAGGACTGCTGAGCCCTTTTGGGACTGCTTTCAACTTTTGGTGTCCACCTGATTCACCCAACTCTCACCTGGGGCTCTAAGGAGTGCAGTAAACTGTTTCAGCAACAGCCAAACGAGGTTAAGGGTACCCAAGGGGTATCAAACCCTTCCATGAGTTAGGGGCATGTCTACTCTAAGCATGTGAAAACTTCCCCCAGGACTGGGTGGACAAGAGCAATTTATTCCAATGGCCATGGTGATGACTGAAGCTTTTGAAGATACCAAGATCACTCACTGCATCCTGAGCCATCAACAGTTGTCTTGACTTTGTCCTGCCACTGGACTTTGATGATTCTGGAAGAGAGAGGGAGGCCAACGACTTCTTGTAAATCTGCCTCACTCAAATCTGATCAATGTGTGAATCAAAAGACATCACCCATACCATTTTACCATTTTTTTACCTACCTCAAAGTCCTGTGGGACAGACAAATGATGAAGCAGCAGGTGTGGTTACACTGGGAGCTGTAGTCACAACCCTACACATAGGCAGCCCAGGCCATGGGATTGTCTTTTTACTTCTGCATCAAAGAAGATGCTGTACTTTATGAGAGACATTTATTTAGAGACATCTTCACTCCAAATGTTTATGTGGATTATTTGTGCCTGACCTGTGGTACAGTCTTGGACTTACATTGGTCTGATCAGTCCTAGCTGGACACATTGTACCTTGATTCCAAGGTAGTGATGTCAATCTGGTCCTCTTCAAGAATGAAGGATGACAACCAATACTCTATTTAATTCTATAAATAGGACTTAGAGCTAGGAAAAAATGATGAAATCATAGAATCTACCCTTGTTTTACATATAAGGAAATGGAGGTCCAGAGAAGTTAAGAATTTTATCCAAAGAGAGATGGCGAGACTATAGCTACATAAAGAGCCATTCCTCCACAAAGTTGGATTTTAAAAATAGGATGAATCTATTTCTGGAAAGATGTGAGGAACTGAAGGATGAATGACATTTTATCAAAGAGAACCAACCTGCAGTTCTGATTAGCATCCCACATATCATGGTTGAAAATGGGATCCTGGCTGTGGTTTGCTCAGAAGAGTCCTCTATGATGCAACAAGATCATAGGCTTCCACTCCTTCCTCCCTACACCATTAATAAAATATACACCTTTATTTTCTATTTTGGTTCAGACTTATAGTTTCATGATTGTTGGGAACTTCCAGTAAGGAACCTCCATCTACCAATACAAATTTGAATAGTTCTGCTACTTATAATGCTGGAGAGTGGTTGAGAAGTTAAGTGACTTGCCCAGGGTCATGCAGTCAGTTTGTCTCAGGGACAGGTCTTGAACTAGATCTTCTGGACTCTGAGACTGGCTTTCTATCCATTGTGCAAAATTGCCCCACTAGTCCCATGGCTTATCAAGTAACTTTCTGTGTCAATTTTCCAATACATCCTGAAGGAATGGGTTCATGATCCATGCATCCTTAATTAATCCATATCTCACAGGTCTCCTTTTGTTCTTCTCTAAAGGCCTCTCAGCTTTGCTTCCAGACCTTCTAGCTTATCTTGCAGTGTTATTACATTTGGCATTCTCAGCTTTATAATTATCATTCTCGCACAGACCTTCATTGTGTTGGCCTTTTAACTTGCAAAGTTTTCACACAACCATATTTAACTCATTCATACCGTGTACAACTCACTCCAACCCATTTTAGCTCATTTCTTGTAGTTCATTAAAAGAAGATCCAATGTGGATCAATTATATGAAAGGCCAGAAGATGTAGTTACATAACTGCATTCTTTAATCAGAAAATGGTCTTATGCCTACCGAAACATTTTTTTAAATTTCAAGTTTCTTGGGGGCAAGGACTGTTGTATCCTCCACATCTAGCATCTCCATTATTATAGTTCAGTCTTGTCTGACTCTTCCATAGCCCCATTTGGGATTTTCTTGGCAAATATACTGAAGTGGTTTACCATTGCCTTCTCCAGCTCATTTTACAGATGAGGAAACTGAGGTGAATGGGGTTAAGTGACTTGCTCAGGTATAGCAATATTTTAAAAATAAGAGGCAGGCACATATTCCAGAGTTGGAAGGAACCTCAAAGATTATTTAGTATAATTTAGCTAATAGGTATCCTTTCTGCAACTTTCTCCAGTGGTTACCTAGTCCCCATTTTGAAGACCCCATTGATACAGAACCCACTGTTTGCTAGAGCAGCCCATTTCACTTTGGGGAAATTCTTGTTATTAGATTTTCCTCATACTGGTTAGTATCAACCCTCCTGGAACTCCCCACCATAACTCCTCTGGGGTTAAACAAATTTCAGTCCTTCTTCCTTGTGCCAATTTTTCCAATATTCAAAGATGGTCATAATGTCTCCTTTTTGTCTTCTTTTCTTCAAACTAAATACCTCTAGTTCCTTTAGCTGATCCACACATAATGTGATTATACCTCCTCACACAGGATTTTAATCTCTTCACTATCTTGATCTGGGCATTCTTCATTTTCTCAGCTACTTTCCAAAAATGTGGTGCCAGAGTTGAACATTACTACAGAGATGATCTGACCAGGGTACAGGGCAGCAGGACTATCATCTCCTTTATTATGATACTCAAACTGATCCATGAGCCCTTTGATTTGGATGTACCTTCCAATGAAAAAGACTCAACTCATTTATGCTTTCTCATCCTATGTGATACTTATTTATCTTCTCCCAAAAGTTTGCCTCAGGAAAAGGCCTTTTTTGCTTTCTCCTGATACCACAAGGTTACCAATGGAGTGCCTAGCTATCTACCTGTCATCCTTTACCCTTGCTACATGACTAGCCCATCTTCTCTTTCCATCTTGTATTTCCGTGATGATATCTTTTATTAGTGTCCTACAAAGGTTTTCAGTGGTTGTCCATCGGCACTGGCTTACACCTACCATTTACCTTTCCGTTGCCTTCTGTGTGATATTCCCTTTCAATTCTTCAGTGATCATTATATTCTGTATTTTGCTGCCATATAGTAACATTGAAAGGATATTGGAATTTAAAAAATGGAACTTTATTTCTGGGAGAATCTTGGGGTCATTAAAGCAGTCTTGCAATCTCTTAAAAGCAATCCATTCTGCTCTCTTCTTCCCGAACAATTCTGTGCCCAACTTGTCCATTTTTATGGTTCATCCCAGATTTACATGTTGATGGACAAGCTCTATGGGTTGTCTATAGAAATGCATGTTATGGTCTGGCTAATAAATATGGTCCTCCACAGAGTCCTATTCCTATTCCTCACCGTGGCGTGGAGATGATGCTGGGTTCTTATACTAGTGGAGCATAAGCTCTGGAATGGTCACTGGTCAATAATCTAAGCCTCTATTAATGAAACTTAAGATTTTGATAGTGGCATCATCTGTGTCAGACCTACACAACGTGGCAATAGGTAGGGGCCAAAATTAAAGTAGGTTAAATTTCTTTGGGGAGTAGATAGGTTAGACTAGAGACAGACTGATAATGGTTGGTTGCCACAGGTCATGTGACAAACAGGAGAGAGTGTGTAGAGGCAACCCTACTGGGGTTCTTCTGGACCACCCAAAATCCTTGGCAGGGAGCCAGCAGGCTGTGGGCTGTACATTGCGCAGGCCTGATCTATGTGGAGGTCATCTTAGGTATTATGGGCATGCGCTAAACCCTCAATATAATAGCTTTTTGGATACCATATCACCTTATTGACCATTAGTATTGAGCTTGCTTTTGCCCAATCTTTTTCCCTTAATTCTTCTCTAACCACATTGTCCTCATCTTGTACTTGTGCATTGATATTTTTTCGAGACTTAAGCACATATATTTATCTCTATTGAACTTCATTTTATTCAATTAAGCATCTTTTAGTTTGTAGAAATAAGTTTTGATCATAACTTCATCCATCACCTACCCATGTTCAGCTTCATGTCATCTGAAAATACGGTCAACATGCCAACTATACATTCATCCACATCTTTGAAAAAAATAGTTGAACAATACAGGGCTAGGGCAGATACCTAAAACCCTTCACTAAAGAACTACTTTCAGGTTTACGTCAGTCTTTTGGTTTGGTCATCTGGGGCTGTGTGTTCCAAACTATGGTATCATCAAGCCTACACTTGTCTGTCTTGTTCACAAGAAAAGCATTAGCAACTTTGTCTTTGGTCTTGCCAGTATCTAGGCATGGTGTGTCTGTGAACTATATGAAATTCACTCTCTAAAAACATATGCCCATCCTATCCTTCCTTATATATTTTGACCTCTAAGAGGTAAGGTACCATAGTGGGAAAAAATACAGGACTCAGAGGGAGAAAACCTAGCCTTTAGTCCTGGTTCCCACACTGTCAAGCTCTGTATCTATCTATCTATAAGAAAACTGCTGATAGTACAGCATCTCTGTAGCCAAAGGTAGGAAGAATATCAAGAAAGACGGGTGATCATTAGTGTCAAATCCTACTGAGATATCAAAGAACATGAGGACTAATAAAAGGGCATTAAATTCAGTGATTTGGAGGTGATTTTCTGACCTTCTGAGAGCAGTTTGAGTAAAATAGTAAGAAAGCCAACTTGCAACAATTGAGGAATAAATAGATATGCAGTTCTAGGTATAGGGGATTGCGTAACGGCACAGGGGTGCCATATTGTATCGTATCATATCATATCATATCATATCATATCATATCATATCATATCATATCACATCACATTACATCACATCATATCATATTTATAGAGAGCAATGAATAGGGCATTTTGCCTGGTATAGAGCATTTGAAAGGAATAATAGTAAATAAGGAGAGATAATGATAATTTTAATTTGAATAGTAATTTTCAGCTTTTGTCCCAAACTCTAAATATAAAAATTTATACTTTGAAAATACTATACATATATAAAATGTATTCACAATTTTCTTATATCACAAATCTAGAGGGAAAGGGCATCTTAGAGATCACCTAAACCAATTAATTTGTTTTAAAGATGAGAGAACTGAGGCCTGGAGAGGTTTGGTGACTTGCCCAAGATCATACAGATGGAAGAACTGGGATTTGAACCCAAGTCCTCCCTTTAGCTACCCTTATATCTCTCAGATTCTATTGGAATGGAAGACTATACATAGGAGACTGTTAATAATAAGCACATCTGGAATTTCAGTACATTCTGTAGCTCTTACTTTATTTAACTCTCATTCAGTTATGAAGAATCATCTCATAATCTAGAATCCTGAAACATTTCCTTCTCAAAAGTCTGAATTCTGATTTAACTGAAAATGTACCTTTTTGGGTATATTGAGTAATTTTTTTAAAAATTGGGGGCAGGGTTTAAAGTAGTTGCTACAAAATGTACCAACACCCTAATTCTGAGAGGGAGAGTACTTCCCTGCCCAGGAAGTCCTTTTCCCATTTCTCAGAGTCCTCACCAAGATCATTTGTGGGTTAGGCCAAATAGGTTGCTTCTCAGGAGTGATTCATCACTATGCTGTACTATCTTTGATTGCTGAGGGGATCTTTGGCGGCTCCTTTGACCTTTCAAAGTTCACTAAGCCCAAATCTGATTCATCCCGTCACTGATATTCACTTACCTAAGTTCAGTAAAGAATAAACACAACAGAGAAAGAAGAAACAGTGGTGCCATATATTTAAGGACACATGGTGTCAGGTGGGGAAGCAGCTCCCCCATCTGGGTGCTGAAAGCATTTCTTTTTCCTTCCAAAGCTACGGGAAAGAGAGTTCATCCATTTAAACCTTTTGTATGCACACTCCCCTGCAAGTTGACATCACCCTCATGATGTTATTGATCCTTTTCAAGAAATAAAGGATAAACAACAATAAGTTTTGGCTCAGCCGCAAAAAAAAATATTTTTTTCATCACTGCATAGTAAGCCAGAAGGAAATAGAGCATGCCTACATATACTCTGAAGTGAGGAGGAAGAGGGAACTTCCATCACACATTTCTTGAAGTAGCCTTACCAAGCTTCCATGTGTATATTGTGCATGTGTTAAAGACTAAATACTGGGCTTTTATTGGTCAGTCTCTCCCTGCCCACCCCCTTCCTTCTATCACACTCATATTGCCCCTCTCATATAGCATACAATAGTGTATAATTTTCTCAGTGTGTTTCTGCAGATTCCTCGTTCCCAAATCTTCAGATTCTCTGCTAACCCTTCCTATCATTTAACCATGTGGCTCCCACCGTTCTAGATACTCTCAGTTCTGTAGATTCTGATGCAGACCCACTGAAGTACTCAAATAGCTGTACCTTGGACTCTGACACCTTTCCGAATATTCCCACTAAAACATCTTTTTAGAAAATTTTGCAAAGAATAATTACATGAAGAATCACACGTAAGAAAATTACACATGAGAATTCTAGTGAGAAGCTATCATGTACATCACAAGCCAAAGGATCACTGGAGAATTGAATTTGCTCTAACAGCAGGGGCTTTATTGTCAGGAGATTTTTATAATGTGAATTCCCAATAGGGACTTTCTGCTCGTGCTGAAGTGGTCTCTGGAGAGGAATTTTCATCTGACCAGTAAGTGTTTTAAAGATCTAATAGGTTTGATTGAATAACAAGTTCTAGATGTAAAGTGTCCTAAAGTACAGAATTACTCCTATAATTATACAAACCACATTTTAAAAAGATTAGAGTACAAAGGGAAAAAAAGTCCCATCAATCAAATACATTTTGAACAGCTGTCTCTAGAGAGTGATAATAGGAACTATTACAACAGGCACATTGATTTGATTTAGAGGACTCCTAATGATGCTTTAATGCTCTTGGGAATACTGATGTACTTGCTAGAGGAGGGATTGGGGAGTTCCCTGCTCTTTATCAGCATGTGGAAGAATTTTAAACTCGCTGTTGAGTTGTTTCAGTCTTGCCCAACTCGTCATGATCCCATTTGTGGTTTTCTGGGCGAAGATACTGGAGTGGTTTGACATTTCTTCCTCCAGCTCATTTTACAGATGAGGAACTGAGTCAAACAGGGTTAAGTGATTTGCTTAGGGTCACACAGCTAGTAGGGTCTGAGGTCAGATTTGAACTCAAGTCTTCCTGACTCCAGAGCTGGAGTTTTATCCACTGCCCCACCTAGTTGCCTCCATTTAATGAGACCTCGATTCTTTTATGACTAAAAAAGAAAGAGAAATTGAGTCATATTTAGGGCAGAAATTTAGGGCAGTTCCTCAGGGCACTGACATTTAGAAGGTACAAAACTTTTAATCAATGATTCTAAAAGACTGTGCACATTTAAAATTTGTCACATATTTGGACAACACTTTCATTCAACCATATGGAAGCCAGTTAGCCAGAATAATCAAGCCGGGAAGATACCAAATGGTGAGCATATTTTTTTTAAACTCAGTCACATGACAGGTAAGCTCCTCCCTGACCCCATCCTCATACTTCTCCAGCAGCAGCCTTGGGTCTTGGTGTCCCTTCCCATAGGACCAATATCGGGGTCTTCTTCCTCTCTTAGCTGATGTTAGGGTGTTTTGATTGCTGCTCGACCTAGGGGACAGAATGGCTAGTTCTGACTGTGAGGGACAGAGATTGTGGGGAAAGGGTTGTAGACTTAGGGGCAGGGTACACATTTCTAGGGGCAGAATGGCATAATGAATAGTGTTGGATTTGGATTCAAGAGAACTGCTTCAAATCTGAGTTCTCAGTCTTACCAGCCATTTGACCATAATCTTTGAAGCTCTGTTATTTGTAAATTATTGTTGTTTAGTCATGTCTGACTCTTTGTGAGTCCATTTTTGGGGTTTTCTTGAATGATTTGCCATTTTTTTCCTCCAACTTATTTTATAGATGAAGAAACTGAAGCAACCAGGGTTAAGGGACTTGCCCAGGGTCACATAGCTGCTAGGCATCTGAGGCTGGGTTTGAACTTAGGTCCTCCTGATTCTAAGGCTAAGACTCTACCCAATGTGCCACCCAGCTGCCCATATGTAACAGAGGGAATAATATGTGAGTAGAGTACCTCTACCTTATAAAAATATGAAGTGATCCTGTTATTTTTAATACTATATTGGCTATGCCAGGTTTTTTTTTTAGAAAATTCCTACTATATTTGACTCTACTTTCCTTATTTCTGGAGCTGTCCCCTGACTATCTACCCTAGCAAGAATAATAGCTTTTTCCCTACTATTAAGGTGACAAGAAGAGGGCCAATTAGGACCAGCTTGTGGCAGGGAAGCAACAACCATACAGGCAGAGATGTTCTGGTAAATGATTAGCAACCGGCTCTCCAGAAGAAAAGAAATGTATGCAGGAAACATTTTTCGAGTTAAATATGCCTTATTTACATTTTCTCCATCACCTTCTTAAATAAAGACAATCAACAAAATACTAAGTCAAGTTCTGATTTGTAGCATTTGCTGATTTCCTAGATGTAAATGCTCACACTGAAAACTTAACAGTTGCGTCTCAAGAAGGGAGCCAGTATCAGCTGGCTCCAGAACACTCCTTCATACAGGTGACTTCCTTTGATATGAGTGACTAGGATGCATAGCAACAATTAGGTTAGCAGCAGCTGTTGAGGTGGAAGACCCAACAAGACCAGCAACAAGAGCTGCCAGCACAGGTTCTTTGATCTGCTTTACTAAGGAAATTAACTTTAAGAGGTTAACAATCAGTTTAATTACACAAACAAATATCATTCACTTAGTTCAGGGGGAAAAGATAAGCCCCCTGAACTTCAAGGCAAATACAAACAGAAATTACAAACATCAACAGACAGACCTTATCTGATTCAAATCACAATATATAGTTACCAGAGAAGAGCCAATGGGTCTGGGTTAGCAAAGCCAGGGGGCAGTTACAACGGCTTGCCAAGAGTCTCAACACTCCTTCCATGAATGAGCCCCCAAAGTCAAATGCCAACCTGGGATCTTATATGCCTGTCTCAGGGCCCTGGGGCACTTGAGGCTCACCATTTAGAGTGTGAGAAATCACTATGGGAAAGCTCCAACAACCAGCACCAGATCATATACAAATCAATGACTCCCAATGGTCTTAGTGCTGAAAAACATTCCAAGACAAGATCCCACTTTCCCAGCCCCACTCAAACAAAGTCCAGAATCATTAAAGGCATTTAAGAGAAGAACAGCAAAAAGCCTTGCCCTGATTAGCATTACTGGAGGTAGGCAGATGGCTCAATGGATAGAGTGATGGGCCTGGAGTTAGGAAGATCTGAGTTCAAATCTGGCCTCAGGTACTTAATAGTGTGACCCTGGGTGAGTCACTTAACCCTGCTTGGCTTAATCCACTGGAGAAGGAAATGACAAACCACTCTGGTATCTTTGTCAAGAAAACCCCATAGACAGTGTGGTTCACACAAAAAATCAGACACAACTGAACACCAATCCAACCTTTTCATTTTATAAGTAAAGTAATTGAAACTTAGTAAGATTATAGGATTTGCTCAAGGTCATATAGGCAGTAAGTGGCAGTGCTGGGGTTTGAATCTGGGTTTTGTGATTCCAAATTCATCCCTCCTTCACACATTAGGAGTAGTAGTATATAGTGGAAAGGACACTGGGATTTAGAGTCAAAAGCCCCGGGTTTGAATCTTGCCTCCATTTATTAGCTTTGTGAATTTGGACAAGTTACTAAACTTCTCTGTGCCCACCTCAGTTTTCTTATATGAAAATAGGTGGTGAAGGCGAGAAGTTTAGACTCATCCAGGTTTCCTTTTAATCTGAATTTTATGTTTAATGTGAACCCTAATTTTTTTCATTCTGTGATATACTTTGAATTTTGAGGGATGCATATGACCTTTGTCCAGATAACTAAACATATTTACATACAGACAGAAACACACATTCATCCAAGTATTTTCTGTCCTCCTTCTATTCTTGTTACCATTGCCCCTATAATACCTTTCCTGGAATTCTCCACTGGGTAAAAATTGGGCGAAATGAATGAAAAACTTCAGGAAGTTAGTTAATCAGTCAACGAGCATTTAATAAGTAATTGTTCTATATTGAGCACTGTGTTAAGCATTAGACATACAAAGAAAGTCCAAAAAAAATTAGCTCTTGCCCTCGAGAAGATTACATTTTAATAGGGGAGATAATATATAAACAGGTAGGTATGATAATCCCACAAGCAAAGTCACTAGGGTGAGATATGGAGGAAAATCAGGAAAGGCCTCTTGCAGAGCGTGGATTGGAATCTTGAAGGAAGCCAGGGAAGCTCAGAAGCAGATATGCGGAGGCATTCATAGCAGGCATGGGGCACAATGCAAAGGAAATAGAATGGCCTGCTGAAAGAACTGCAAATAGACAGTTTAGCTAGAATGTAGAATATGTATTGGGGAGCCTAGTGCAAGATGACTGGAAAGGTAGGAAGGAGACAGGTTATGAGGAGCTTTTAATGCCCCAAAGATGACTTTATATTGGGTCCTGGAGTTAAAAGGGAGCCACAGGTACTCACTGAGCAGAAGGAATGGCACGATCAGACCTGCACTTCAGAAAAATCATTCTGGCAGCCAAGTGAAGGATGGAATGGAATAAGGAGAGACTTGAGGCAGGGAGACCTGTTAGAACTTTATTGCAGTGGTCCGGATGTGCTATAGATTTGTCTGTAATGCATCGAAATATCCCAACAAATTTCTGAAGGCAGCCACCAGCAGGGAAATGTGAAATAATAGCTCAGAAAGGGAGCCTTATAGGTATTTAGTATAGTGCAAATGAAAGATAGGGAAAATAGCCTAAAGGGAATAATATATCATCATCAGAGATTAAATTTTTGGGCTAAATGTTGCCTTCCAAAAGCATTTAAAATTTTTTAAATATCTCAAAGAAAGGTAATGTATTAAACTTGAAACAACTAATATCTTTATTTCTATTGTTTTTAGGTGTGTCCAACTCTTTTTGATCCTATTTGGAGCTTTCTTGGCAAAGATGGTGGAGTGGTTTGCCATTTCCTTCTCCAGCTCACAGGGGAGGAAAACTGAGTTGAATGACTCATCCAGGGTCACACAGCTAAGTTCTGGGGCTGGATTGGAACTCAGGAAGAGAAGTCTTCCTGACTTCTGGCCTGAGGTTTTATCCACTTCACCACCTAGCTGCCTTCAAGGTAACCTACTCTAACCTCCCTCCTAGTGTAAGAGATGACATAGCAGATAGACTGTGGGACCTGAAGTCAGGAAGATCTGAGTTCAAATTTTGCCTTTAACAGCTGTGTGACACTGGATAAATCACTGAAGTTCTGCCTACCTCAATTCCCTTATCTATAAAATGGGGTTAATAAATAGCACCTTTTGCTACTTCTAGTGAACACCAAATGGCTGACAACACTGGTGCTGCAGGAGGTGCAGGAGGCCCTGGGGGCCCCGGAGTCGGAGGTTGGGGTGGCTTCTGCGGTGGCTTCAGCAGTGGGGGCTGAGGTCGAGGCCAGGGCCGTGGTTGAGGCCGGGGCTGGGGCCGCGGAGCCTGGGGAGGAAAGGCCGAAGACAAGGAGTGGGTTCCTGTCACTAAGCTGGGCCGCCTACTCAAGGACATGAAGATCAAGTCTTTGGAAGAGATCTATCTTTTCTCGCTCCCTGTCAAGGAGTCGGAGATCATAGATTTCTTTCTGGGATCTTCATTGAAAGATGAGGTTCTGAAGACTTTGCCTGTTCAGAAACAAACTAGAGCTGGACAGCGTACTAGGTTCAAGGCTTTTGTGGCCATCCATGACTACAACGGCCATGTTGGTCTGAGTGTCAAGTGCTCCAAGGAAGTGGCCACAGCTATTTGTGGTGCTATCATTCTGGCCAAGCTGTCCATTGTTCCTGTGAGATGTGGCTACTGGGGGAACAAGATTGGCAAGCCTCACACAGTGCCCTGCAAGGTCACTGGGCGATATGGATTGGTTCTGGTGCGCCTGATCCCCACTCCTAGAGGTACTGACATTATCTCAGCTCCTGTGCCTAAGAAGTTCCTGATGATGGCTGGAATTGATGACTGCTATACATCTGCAAGAGGCTGTACTGCCACTCTGGGCAACTTTGCTAAAGCTACCTTTGATGCCATCTCCAAAACATACACCTATCTAACCCCAGACCTGTGGAAGGAGACTGTGTTCATTAAGTCTCCCTATCAGGAATTCACCGACCATCTTGTGAAGACTCACACCCGAGTGTCTGTCCAGAGGACCCAGGCAGCTGCTGTGGCAACCACATAGATGTTTTTTATAAACAAATAAATTGAACTATGCCTGCTAAAAAAAATAGCACCTTTCTCATGAGGTTGTGTGAGGATAAAACAAAATAATATTTGCAAAGAACTTTGCAAACCTAAAAGCACTATATAAGAGCTAGCTATTATCATCACATACTGCTTGGTTTCAAATTATCAAAAACAGTAAGAGGTCTGTCCCCTTGCAGAAGTCATATGATAAAATAATGGGGTCATCTGTCTGGAAATTTGGATTTATTGGAGAGAAGTTATATTACACATATTCCTTTTAAAGGGCAACAGACCCAGCTGAAGTAGTGAAAAGAGAGGCAAAAATAGAGGCTTGGCATTCTGCAGAGCTAAAGAGACAGATTAGCTTTCCAGAAATTAAGTGCTGTTGGGGCATATAGGGTGGGGAGTAAGTAAAAGGGAGGTGTTAAAGAGATGTCATCATTCTAGAATATCCCTGAGTAGAAGCTCAATAATGAGATACGACTGACCCTTTATCTGAGTGGTGCACAGGTAGGTGGGAAGTCTCATTATTTGAGTTTTATTATCTTTCTGTTTTTAGTAGTAGATGTATCTTAAACTATAATACGGGGGTGGTTTCTTTTTGTTCCATATGAAGTGGGAGAGGAGAAAATAATCTTGATGGAAAATGAGGTGAATATGCCTTATTTGGAGATTTTCTTGAAGTAAACACCAAGTGGGGCCAAATTAATTGGCCAATTTTGTGATAAATTTAAGAAATACTGTGTGCAAAAATTTTTGAAGTCATTGCTGAGTCTAAAGGAATTTGGCCAAGGAAGGGGGTCAGGTACTTGCTGCAGTTAGAATAACTTCCTGAATCACTGGCAGCCATGGTACTAGTCTTTATGTGGGAAAGTACGATAGCTTTTGGGGAATCCTGTCCTATCTAACCACGCAGGTTTACTTTTTAATCTTTCTTAGCTTTGCAGGTGAGGATCAAGACTCCCATTGAATTGGATTCAATCAAATTGAAAATGTGGTGAATATCTACCGTTTATGGGACTCAAAATTAGGGACACAAAGAAGTGTCTCTTGGGCGTTGCTTTCAAAGGACTTAAAATAGGATTATGGAAACAGGATATACACATAAAATGATAAATAACAACATAAGGTAGTACATACTAATTGTCAAGTAAGTAATAGATTGTAGATACTACAAATATTTAAAAGTGAAGGGGTATGTTATGGTGGGGGAGATTCCCTTTTGGAATGATTCCTGAGATCCTTGCCATCTCTCAAATTCAGTGATTCTATGTGAGGGGCACCCCACATTTGGACTCCAATATCACATTTTGGATGTATTTTTTGAAGAAATGTGAATGGCTACAAAGAAAACAAAGGTATGAAAAGCAAGTAGACTAGACCTACTAGTTACAAACATGGTCTGTATTGGAGACAGTATAATTTCAAGGGCCTCAAGGGATTGGTTCTCAAGATATCTGGAAGATAAAAAGTGTGAGGGAAAAAATCCTACACTTCATAATTGCTAAAAAAAATGGGGGACTGAAAAGGATATCAACAGTTACTGATCTATAGGTCTATTTTTCCATCTATTTGAGTTTTTCTTTAAGTTCATCATTGAGAAGGGTATTAGTAATATTATTAGCAAACCAATTTTTTTTTCTATTTTAAGGTTTTTCAAGGCACTTTACAGATATCAACTCATTTTATCCTCCTTTATCCTATAGCTGTGGAATGTAGGTGCCACGATTATCCCCATTTTACAGATGAGGAAACTGAGGCTTCAGAAGTTCAGTTGGGTTGTCTATTATCGCACAACCAAACTTACATCTTCCTGAGCATAAATCCAGCTCTGAACCCACCCAACCACCTAGCTGCTTCTAATAGGACAGACACAGGTTTGTGCAGAGAGTTTGGAGGGCTGTCACGGGGTTGAGACCTTGGACTTGGACTATTTGGTTCTATAGGGAAGAACCAGGAGCAATGGGTAGAAATCACAGAGGAAAGCTTAGACTTGCTTTCAGAAAACAAAAAACTGTCCTAACAGCTAGAGATGTCCAAAAGTGAAATTATCCCTATCAAGTAGTCTCGGGTTTCCCTCCTTAGAGGTCTTTAAGCAGAGGCTATAATATAACATAATAACATTTTAATATGATATGACATGATATAACATAACATAGTATAACACAATGTAATACCATGTAATATGATACAATATATAATAAATATATGATACAATTTTATGCGATGTGACAGGGTACAAAAACATACTGTAATGTACTATACTATACTGTGCTACACTGTACTATACCATAGACTATACCATACTATACTGGTTGGGGTTATTGTAGTGGGGGTTCCTTTTGTATGTGACTTGGAACTAGAGCACCACTGAAGTGCTTTCCAACCATCAAATTCTGTGATTCAGTGAAATGATATTCCATAGTAGGTCACCTCATTGTCATTACATAATTGCCTGAAAGACATTGACGAAACAAGATCCTACTACGCCAATTGCTTTTTGACTGTAAGAAAAGATTTGCTTAGGGAGAGCAGGATAGCGCCTTAAAACATCTCCCCAAACGAGATGTCTCCCATGTATAATGTCAAAATTCTTTAAAAATATAACAACTGAGGTAATTTTGGTGATTTCTGATTACAGCTGTCAACACCCCAGCTGTCTGGGTTTCCCCCTTCTTTTGCTTGTTCTGTTTTCATGCCGGAGGGTCCAAAGAGATGGGTGTTGTGACATTGAATTTCCAGAGCATTACAATGTGAAGAGAGTGTCCAAGTTCTTAGAATTATAGATTTAAAGCTGGAAGGGACCAAAGAATCTAAATTTTCTTTCTCTTCTCCTCTTCCCCCTTTTGCAGATGACCAGTCTGAGGCATAGAAAGGCAAAGTGACTTGCCCATAGTCAATAATTGTGTGTTAGGAGGAGGATTTTGACCCATTTATTTCTGACTCCAAGCCCAGTGTCCAATACATCACATTGCCTTCAAGATTATTTTTTCTTCTTTTTGTTTTTCTTTTTTTTTGCAAGGGGGAAGGCAGGGAAATTGGGGTTAAGTGACTTGCCCAAGGTCACGCAGCTAGTAAGTATGTCAAGTGTCTTGAGGCTGGATTTGAACTCAGGTCCTCCTGACTTCAGGTCTGGTGGTCTATTTACTGCACCACCTAGCTGCCCCTTCAAGGTTATTTTTATTGGGTTTTAGCAGGACATTCAAAAAAACCAAGAGAATCTCACTGGCTTGACAGAAATTATGACAGATATTGATGAGACTTATCATGCATAGAGATTTTGCCATGTGAGGTCAGATTGGTTGTTCTTGTTGCTAGATTTGGAACCATTCATGTCAAGTCCTGGAAGCAATGTAGGGTGATGCTGGAGTTACCAGAGACATCCACTGGTGATCATCTTGCTGATGTATTGGGGTGAAGACCTTTTGCTTGGCTGGAGCAGTGCTAAGTGGTAAGAGCAGGAGCCTCTATGACAAAATCAAGAAGGCTTCTGACCTTGGAAGAAACCTCTGATGATCTGCCTACAGAAGCACTTAGAGAAGAGGGTGTCTGCCTGATATATCAGCCAGGGCTGGGTGTTTATGAGATCATCCTTTCCTCACTATGAGGTTGTGACTGCAGGTGGAAAAAAACTTGTCCCCAACAAAAGCAGATAGTGAACACAATGACTAAGACAATGTAAATGAAAAGAATAACAACCACAAAACAATAAAAAATGAATGTTGCAAAATTACAGAGAACAAGTATGGATCACTTCAAGTAAGAGATATAAAACGACTTTCCTGCTTTGCTCCTTTGCAGAAATGGGGAGAGGGGAGGTGTGCATATAAGGTCAGATTTTTTGAAAAATGTTTATCAGCTTTACTGATTTTTTTCTCTTCCTTCTTTCTTCCTTTCTTTTTCTTTCTTTTCCTTCCTTCATTCCTTTTTGTGTTAAAGAATAGCTCTTTGGGTGGAGAGGAGAGGGATACAGAGAAATTTCAGCGATGTAAAAAATCAATAAAAATTTATTTTAAAATATCAGATAAAACTGCTCTCAGCCTCAATCTTTAAAATGGATGTAATAGATGTTTTTCCTTCAGAGGGTTGTTGAGAGGATCAAATGACATGTGAAAAAAGCTTTGCGAACTTGACAGTGCTACACAAAGAGCAAGCTATTATTGTTTTTTTTTGGTAATTATTTGTGATTTAAAAAATTTTTTATCTGTAAATATGTACTACAGTATTTTGTGAAAACCTAAACAAATTTTAATAAGGTGGATAAGTCAGAAATCTAAACCTGTTTTTTTCACCTCTCCCTCCTCCCCACACCATACCAATGCAAAATGCCAAATGACTAGAAAGAATAGAAAACTTTTTTTAAAATTAAGTGAAAATTAGTTGTTACTGATTTGTTCAGTCATATCTGACTTTTTATGACCCCATTTAGAGTTTTCTTGACAAATATATTGAAATGGTTTGCCATTTCCTTCTCCAGCTGAGGCAAACAGGGTTAAGTGACTTGCCCAGGGTCACACAGCTAGTAAGTATCTGAAGCCAGATTTGAACTCAAGAAGATGAGTCTTCCTTACTCCAGCTTGGCACTCTATCATTTAGCTGCCCTAGTTGCTACTGATATCCTGTAGCTAATGCTAGAAGGGAAACTGTGTTAATTCTGCTCTTATCTCAGAAACCAGACAATCATATTGTTATCATTGAGTTTTTGAGCAAATCCTAAACAGGTTTGTTAGCTATTTCACTGGATTATGCCTTTTTCCTTATTGATATCTTATAAACTTATATTGTGTGTTTGGTAATAGAGCCAGCACTGTGGTTTAGGACAATGAGATTTTCGAGCTGTAAGGGCCCTATGGCAGGAGAGCTAGAGGGGACCTCAGAGGCATCTTCTCTAACCCTTTCACCTTTAGAGATGAAAAACTAAGGGCCAGAGAAGAGAAACCAGTTCTCTAATACCTCCCAGGTGGTAAGTGATGGACAACAAAAGCGAGCAATCTGGGAATAATTCACTAATATGGTCACTATATGGGGGATGTAGCTGAGAAGGGTCAAAAATTTCCCCCAGGAGGGAATCACCAGGCCTTAGTTTGTATTGGTAATGGAGGGCAACTTCCCTGCCCAGGGATAGAAGTAGTAAAGAAATGTGTTAGAGGTGAGATGTGCACATCTCGTCAGCCCCTCCATGATCTGTTGGCTTCACTCATGTCCAATCTCCTCTGGTCTGTGCTTTACTTTGTTCCATTTTTGTCTTCCCCTAAGGTCCCATGTCCTCCACTTGAATGATGGCCACTAGCCATTACACAGCTACTACTCGGATGGTTCAGAATGAAGACTTAATGAAGACTCCACCAGGACCCCCCAGTCTCTCTAGCATGATGGTGCTGTATGATCCTGGGTGAGTCACTTAACCCAGCTTGCCTTAGTTCCTCATCTATAAAAATGAACTGGAGAAGGAAATGACAAACCATGTCAGTATTTTTGCTAAGAAAACACCAAATGGGGTCATGAAGTGTCAAACATGATTGACAATGACCGAACAATAACAACAGTAGTCTATCATGGTGAGGAAACTGAGGCAAACAGGGTTAAACGACTTGTCCAGGGTCATGATGCTACCTGTGCTAAGTGCTTTGAGTTCAAAGAAAGAATACAATAATGTTATTAGTACTGACTCTAATATTTAACAACTTTACCATGTTAATTACCCATATGGGTGGCTCATTTGTGAGTAGCCCCTAAGCAACATTCATTCATAGTGGGCCTTGTCTCAGGTGGTTTATTCAGTCTTTGATCCATAATTATTAGATTTTTGCCAAAGCCCTAATGCAAACAGAAACTACCCTCAGCTGTTATGTGGGAGAAGGTTTTAATCACAAATCTACCTTCATTCACTTTTTGCTTTTTCCTACCATCATATCCTCCTCGAGGATCAGATTTCAGGGAGCCATCAAGCGTTTCCATTTTTTTCCCCTGACTCAATGCCTTTCTACCTCCAATCACCCATGTATAGAATTTTCCCTATGGAACTCGCTCCCCTCAGTAACATTGTTTCACCTAATATTACCTTTCAATGTAATCAATTGACCATGGTAGTCTTTGATGTTTGTATATAAAAACCAAAGAAATCCCAATTTTTTATTTCAAGCGAACAAAAAACCCAAGAATTGTTTTCCGTCCATATGGACATGGGGACTCTAAGACAGAAGTTGCAGTGAACACATTTTTTTAAGGGCCTGGAAAGATCAGTTCACCTGCATTCCCTACCTATCTAATTTTGTTAAGCAATTTAATTGTAAAAAGTGGAAATCTTTTAAAAGTGCATTTTCTACATCTATTTTTTAAAACTAGGAGCACATTCTTATATCTTATAATACTAACAACAACAAACAACATGGTTTGTGAGATTAATAATCATTATTATGCAGCAGGCATGCAAAGGCACCTTGTGATTAACAAAACATCTTGTCTGTAATTACTTCATCCTACTCATTGCTTCCTCCCACCCTCCCAAACTGGATTTCAAGTGGTTCTTACACAAAAATCAGACTATTGTAGAACCCATTATGTGGGTTCATTAATCATTTCTTTAGTCTAACTTCTCCAAGTCCTTGACGGTAGCAATAAAGTAAGAGTAAGGTTAAAGAAAATTCCACCATAAATGGTTGTGTAAAAGGCAATACTAAACAACTAAACAAAATTCTCTGTCTTTCCTTTTGTTTCAATAGGTCTCTCTCTCTCTCTCTCTCTCTCTCTCTCTCTCTCTCTCTCTCTCTCTCTCTCTCTCTCTCTGTATCTCTCCCTGTCTTTCTGTCTTTTGTCTTTCTCATAATTTTCAGTGGCTCAGGATCCAAAGTTTCAAAGAATTGACTTTCCAAAGTCTTTTAATGAACACATAATAACAGGAGAAACTGTTACTTTAGAAACAGGTATCTACTGAGACCAATATAGAAAATAGGTAAGATAGTCTAATTATACCCTTGTGTTCTTGGCTAGAATAATATGGTACTCTCTTCCTTTCTTTTCATGATATAGAGCTCTGGTCCTTATTTTTCCATAGAGTCAAAGACTCTTTTTTTTAAAAAAAAATGTTTTCTTATTATGAACATAACAATCACCAAATAAAATGGGCATTTCCATTTATATTGCAGAACAAAAGGAGAAAACGTGAGGATGCAAATCTCTACTACATGCAACTGGCTCTTCCTTTTAACAATTCAAAGCACTCATGTAACCTTTGAAGCTGATTTACTTGTTCATGATCACAGTAGCCTACTCATACACTTTGGGGTTACCTTGTCTATAGTCTAACCTAATGCAGGAATTCCTTCTATAATATCTATGGCAGATGGCCTTTCATTAATTAATGTATAGCAAAGCATCCATTACCCTCTTTATAGTTCAGTAATCTCACTGAAAGTAAGGGACTGACACTCTTACTCTGCAGTTCCTCAGATTTGGTGGGTGCCCATTAAATGTTTGCTAACGCATAGGCCATACTATCAAAAGTTTACTGGGCAAAGGAAAAATTGTGAGACCACAGGAGAAAAGGCAATAGTTGGAATTTTAAATAGATAGGTATCTTTTTACCATTATCTTTTCACCATTCAACAGAGTAAGGACATAATGGTTTAGTCTAAGCAAGGACTACTTCTGAGAGTAATTGGCTTTGTCCTAAAAAAGACACCCACCCTTTTTAGGTGAAAAATTTTTTTTGAAGCTTAAAATTTTTTAATAGATTTTAGGAAGAGATAGGGTTACTTTTTGTGAATAATATGGGTGTCCATCAATTGACAACGGATGAAATACCATCCTATAGAGAATGCAATAGAATATTAGTGTCCATTAAGAAATGATGAATGTGATGAATTCAGAAAAAACACGGAAAGATATATATGAGCTGATGTGGCATTAAACAATAAAAAATAATGATTTAAACAAGGTAAATGAATAGATTGTTAAAAAGAAGTTAAACTCTAAGTGCCATAAACATCAGAATTGTCCTGGAAAATGGCTAATGGAATATAGCAGCAGATAAGGAAGAGCCATCTAGGGCAGAGCATTGTAGATGTTGTCAGACAAGGTCACTCTACATTTAACTGGTTTTACTTTGTTATAAAGAAAGCAGGTGGAGTGAGTGGTATTTCCAGAAATTACTATGATATACAAAAAAAAGGCAGCTGTAAAATTTATTCTTGAGAGAGGCAGGAGAAAGACAGAGACAGAGAAAGAGAGACAGAGAGAGCTAAGAACAACAGTGGGGTGACAAGAAAGCCAATGATGACTGAAAGACCCTTTCCAAGAAAGCACTTGCTGATGGCAGGAAGTTCCATTTTATGGAAATTAAATTTCAAGAGAGCATTTAATACAGAATATGAGGGAGCCCACACACCAAGAACTATTGTCTTCTCTGCTTAGTCAGAACAAAACAAATCTATATGGCATCATTGAAGCAATCTGCTGTAAAATTGGGTCCTTATTGAGTTGACTACCTCTATCTCCACACACTGAGTCTAAGTATATTTTTGAGAATCTTTGCTAGTTAAGTATTTCCTAGTATCTCCTGGACCACTTTGGTCAAGTAGTGAGACTTTTGATCTGGAAACTAATTGACTTACTAAAAAAAAGATTTTTTCTAAGGCCTGACATGTTGATCTATGTAAAGAATGATGGGTATTTGTTCTGTGCCTGGAAATCTAAGAAAGGATCCAAGTCTAACTTTCAGTGAAATGTCGCTGGGGAGTTTAACCTCTAGAAAAAGATCATCGTTCTTTTGAAGTGAACAGAACTGGTAGGACAATCTATAAATGACAGCAACATTGCAAAAACAAATTACATTGAAAGACTTAAGAACTCTGATGAACTCTATAGTCAACCACCATTTCAGAGAACTCATGATGAAATGTGCTACCTACCCCCTCACAGAGAGGTGGTGGACTCAGACACACTTTTTGATATTTTTGACATATTTTAAGACATATTTTTTGGATGTAGCAAAAGTAGGAATTTGTTTTGCTTGACTATGCATATTTGTTATGAGTTTTTCTTTTTTGACAGAGGGGAGAGTAGGCAGGAATAGAAGGTTTTTGCTCATTGAAAAAACATTTAAAAAGCATAGCTGTAAACAATGACAAACAATGGTAGTGAATCTGATCTTCCCACAACTTTCTTGTCTCTCTTCTCATTCCTGTTATGCCTACTCCCTCCCTCCTAGGCTGCTGAATTCCTATTTAGCCTTTAAAGCTTAATTAGGAAGCCAAACCTCCTAGGAAGCCAATGTGGTAACGGCCTTCCCTTCAGACCTTGCAGGGCACTTTGTTTTGCAGCTTTTGAGTGTACCACCATGTAAAGTATTATCGCTGTCCATATATGTGGATATCCTCCTAAATAAGCTGCAAGGTCTATGAGGCCTGGGACTATGTCTTATTTACTCAACTTTGCATCTTTCCTAGTGCCTAACACAGAGCTCTGCTAAGGAAGCATTTAAATGTCTGTTGATTAGTCATAAAATTCTTACTCTCTAAACCTCTAAAAGCTGGCCTCATTTCAGTTCTTTTACAATATTTTGAATAGTTAGATTTTGCCAAAAATTTATAGCCTTTTGGGGGAACTTCACTTGTTTTGATGAAAAAATGTGTTGCTAGTTTGTTTTTTAGGACAATACATGTTTTACTCTGAATAAGGTGTGTATTAGATTTGTGGTGAGCTAAGCCTATGTGACATCATAGAATCAAAGAGACCTTAGACATTCCATTAGAAACCTTTGATCATATCTTTAGGTTGTTGGATAAAGTATCAGAAGAAATGTCATATCAGAAATACAACCTGGGTGGTATCTGAATGGCCTTATCATCAGAGACCCAGACCTTACTGGATTTCTGACTCTCTACCACTAGAAATGCTATGAAGAGTATCAGCAGCACACAAGATTCTGAAGGAAGGCAAACATAGCCATGGTATAGCTCCTTCCTCGCTGCCTTCTCTCCAGGCAGAATACTGGGGACAATACTCAGAGACATGTCCAAATCAGGAAAATAATAGGAAATTTTTAAAATGCACTTATATATCTGATCCCTGCAAGGAGATGTGGTTCTGAATCATTGTATAAACAACCAAATCTTCCTAAAGGTGACAAAGTTGTGACCAGCACATAATCTCTACAAGCAGTGGTCTAAAGGGCCTTTCTTTTTCCTTAAATATTCAGGCAATGCTAATTCCACATACCATGGGGCATTTGCAGGTATGCTTCTCTAATTACAAAATATACATCAGGAGATAAATCATCATGTCTGTTTCTGCCTTTTGAAGTAGGTGTACCTGGTGTGAGACCCTCCCTCTCTCCCAATTTTCCCACCCTGAAGCCTTGGCTACCCAGACACCAACACGGACAGCTGAAAAGCAGAGGCTACCATACAGACCTAAGGGCTTTTCTAAACGATGTCTCCCTCATCAGCTTATGGTCTAACGAGGGAGACACAATGAAAACAACCACGTATTACACAAGATAAGTCGGAAATAATAAATAAAGGGAAAACACTGGTATCAGGGTTACTTGTAGAAGATGTCATCTTAGCTGGGATTTGAAGGAACCATTGTGGCTTGTTTGGTTCCAAAAGATTGAGCCAATAGAAAATTGATAAGAAATAAAGAGTCAGTGAGGCACAGGGGGAGCAGTACTAAATCTGAAGTCAGAGTTTTGAATTAGAATCTACTTTGATTTTCTTTTCAAGGGATGCAACCAAATCAATCTTTTCTATTAATATTTAGTATTTTATTTTGCCCCAATTACATGTAAAACACGTGATTTTTGACATTAGTTTTTTTTTAAAACTTTGAGTTCCAAATGCTCTCCCTTCCTCCCCGCCCCTTATTGAGAAGGCAAGCAGTTTGATACAGATTATACACGAGTAGTCATGCAAAACATTTCCGTATTAGTCATGTTGTGAAAGAAAACACAGACCAAAAAAATAAAACCTCAAGAAAAATAAAGCTAAAAATATATGTTTCAATCTGTATTTAGACAACTTCAGTTCTTTCTCTGGGGATGGATGACATTTTTCATCCTAAGTCCTTCAGAGATGTCTTGGATCATTGTATTGCTAAGGATAGCTAAGTCATTCATAGCTAACCAACTTACAATATTGTTACTTTGTACATAGTACATTTCACTTTGCATCAGCTCATGTGAATCTTTCCAGGTTTCCCTCGGAGCATGCTGCTCATCATTTCTCATAGTATAATAGTATTCCATCATAGTCACACGCCACAATTTGTTCAGCCATTCCCCAATTGATGGACATCTCTTCAATTTCCAATTCTTTGCTGCCAGAAAATTGCTGCAATAGGTCCTTCTCTTTTTTTTAATCTCTTTTGGGATACATACCTAGTAGTGGTATTGCTTCATCAAAGGGTATCCGTGGTTTTATAGCCCTTTGAGCATAGTTCCTAATTACTCTAAAGAATGGTCGAATCAGTTCACAACTTTACCAAAAGTGCGTTAATGTCTCATTTCCCTCCTATCCCTTCCAACATTTGTCATTTTCCTTTTCTGTCTTATTAGCTAACCTAGTAGCTCCAATCAATGGTGATTTAGAACGTTTTTTTCATATAGCTATACATAGCTTTGATTACTTCATCTGAAAACTGTTCCTATCTTTTGATCATTTCTCATTTGGGGAATGGCTAACATTTTTATAAATTTGACTTGTTGTCTGTGGGCTGGGAGCTCTGGAGGCAGCTGTTGCCACTGATGATTCAGTGGCTCCCAAGACCTGCTCCTGGTTTGCTGGGGCTGGGGCTGTGCTGGTGAGGCTGGTGCCAGACTGTGCTCCACTCTTACCCGGGTGCCACAGACCTTTCCTGCCAACCTTCTAAGTTGTCTTTGGCTGGAAAATTATTTCACCCTCTCCTTTTGTGGGTTCTGCTGCTCCAGGAATTGTTTTATGGTATAATTTAAAGGTGTTCCAAGAGGTTTTAGAGAGAGAGCTCAGGGGAGTCACTGTCTTTTCTCCACCATCTTGGCTCTACCTCCCTAGAATCTACTTTAGCTGGTAGTTGGTGACACCATAGATAGAGCATTGAGTATGGAATCAGGAAGATCATGAAATTGTTGTTCAGTTGTTTTAGTTGTGTCCGACTCTTCATGACTCCATTTGGGGTTTTCTTGACAAACACACCAGAGTGGTTTGCCATTTCCTTTTCTAGCTCACTTTATAAATGAGGAAACTGAGGCAAACAAGGTTAAGTGATTTGCCCCGGGGTCACGCAGCTATTAAGTATCTGAGGCTGGATTTGAACTGAGGAAGATGAGTCTTCCTGACTTTGAGCCTGGCACTCTATCCACTGTGCCACCTAGCTGCCCCAAGATCATGAAAAAGTTCAAATGCAGCCTCAGACACTTGCTAGCTATGTAACCCTGGACGATTTGCTTAACGTTCTTCGCCCAATTTTCCTCAGTTGTAACCTGGGGATAATAAGAACACTTATTTCACAAATTGGCTGTGAGGATCAAACAAGATAATATTTGTAAATGCTTAGCACAGTGTCTGGCACATAGGTGCTATGTAAGTGCTTATTCCTTCTCCTTCCCCTAGTCAGTATCTATGTGACCTTGGGTAAGTCACTTAAACTTTCCTGGCCTTCATTTTCTCATCTATAAAATAAAGGGGAGGGACTAGATAACTGATGAAATCCTTTCCAACTCTGAGTCAATGATGATTTTTCTTCAAGAGAAGGGCTGATCTATTCCATTATCTTCTCATGTTCTATCTGCCTCTTTAATCTGTTGAGAGACATTTGTTTAAGGTTATTTGGAGTTCAGGCAGCTTTACAGTTAAACTATTTTGGGAGGACCTTTTAACTTTTTAATGCAGTCATCCTATTACTAACACTATGAGATTCTATTCCAATCTATCTGCATATCAAATATGTCTGTAACTTAGCAACTGAGCTTAAGAAATCCTGGTAAATAGGGAATGGTGTTAAAGAATTGAGCCCCACCCCCAATCTGATAAGATAAAAATAGATTTTATACAAATTAACTTAACATTACTACCCAGTAAAGCAAGTAATCAATACCTATAGATGAGGCCAAATATGGAAGGTTTTGACTCACTGTTGAAAGCTAGAGATTCCAAGAATCCCTGGACAAAAAGGGATTCCAGGTGTTCCAGAGGTTGGAGTAAGCCTGTTCAAAAGCATGGATATGGAAGGTAGACTGTTGTGTGTGAAGCCCATTTGGCTGAACCACAGAGTACATGAAGAGGAGAATGGAAAGAGAAGTTGGAACCAGATTGTGAAATGTCAAACAGATGAGATTGTATTTCATCCCAGAGGCAACAGGGAGCTCCTGGAGCTTCTTGAGAATGGGAGTGATGTGGTCCAGTCTGTGGCTTAGGAATATAACTTTGGCAACTATGTGGAGTATGGATTGGAGGGGAGAGATGCTAGAGATAAGAGGACCAATTAGCCTACTATTGCAATAGTCCAAAAGAGAAGTGATGAGGACCTGAATTAGGGTGATGGTTATGTGAGTTAAAAGAAGCCGGGCAGATTCGTAAGATGTTGGGGTGGTAGAAATGACAAAATTTGGCAATCAATTGACTGGGGTGAGGCAGGGAAGTATCTTTAGACCTCTGACCCTGTTGAAATCTTTTTGGTTGCTCCAAAGGAATCGATGCAATTCAGTGCGATCCAGTCCCATTTCTCCTTGACAGAACTGGGTAAGTACTAGAGAGAAGGATAATGTCTAAATAATAGGGATAAGGTTGGTGCTAGCTTCCCCCGAGGGGCAGAGCTCAACTCAATAATGGGGCCAGATAAGATTCAAAGTAACAGAATCACTTTCCTGTGTGGATGGTAAACTGGGTAACTATTCCTACCTATGAAACTCAGCTTCTCTATTGTAGAAGCCTCTGGATGCAGGCATTAAAAGACGTGGGGGTTTTGGCTTTCGGTTTGGTCCAAAAGAAAGGGGGAGGCCCTAGTCAATCTCATATCCATCCTGTGGCTCTGGATGCATTCAATTATCACCTTCGTTGTTCATGCCCCATTATTCAGAAGACTTAGCTACAATCAGAAAATATTAGGAAACATTAACCCTACACCTTACCAGCTCTCCTCATCTCTGATTGTGCTAGGAGTACAACAGCTGACCCCAAACAACCTACAGATCACCTGGAGCATTCAACAAATCACCTTCAATTCTGAATTGCAGCGTGTGGTCCTTCTAGCAGCCAATCGCCATCCTCTACTACCAGTTGAATTCACACTTTCTAACCACTGTTTTGCTCATGTATTCAATGCCAAGGAAGCTGACGTGTTGTCCCCACAACTTGGTATAAGGTACATGCTGGTGGCATAACTGTCACCTGAATACACCAAAGACACAGAGTCTTAAGGAATTTCAGATGATCAAAGCTGAAGGAATTTTGTCCATCCATCCACATTACCCTTGGAGGCACCAGAGTTTTGTATTTTTAATTACTCTACCATACCTATTTCACCCTTAATGTAATATTGTTTATGAATTGGTATTCTTTGATGCCCATCCTAGATATGTTAGATCAGTTGGGCATTTGCCTCAGTTTTCTAGAAATTGACTTGTGAGTGACTTTCAACCTAATATGCAATCATTTTCTGTAGTGGATAGAGCATTGGACTTGGAGTCAATAAGTCCTGGGTTCAAAGACTTATGATGGAAAATGGTATCCACATCCAGAGGAAGAACTATGGAGTCTGAATGCAGATGGAAGCATATTATTTGCTCTCTTATTGTTTGATTATTTAGTTTTTTCTTTCTTGTGGTTCCTCCCATTAGTTCTCATTCTCCTTTACAACATGAGTAATGTGAAAATATATTTAATATGAATATATATGTAGAGCTTATATCAGATTGTACATCATCTTGGGGAGGGGGGAGGGAAGAAAGGGGGAGAAAATTTGGAACTCAAAATCCTATGGAAGTAAATGTTGAAAACTAAAAATAAATTAATTAATTTTTAAAAATAGAAAACAAATAAAGTGATCTCTGAGGAAAACAAACAAAAAAACAAGTCTTGGGTTCAAATCTTGGCTCAGATACTTATTAGCTACGTAACCATGAGCCCCTCACTTAATCTCAATTTCCTCATCTATAAAGTGAGAGGGATGAACCCGATGACTTCTATGTTGACTCACATCTCTAGATCAAAGATCACATGATCTTAGAATACAGGTCAGATAGTACTAGTGCCGAATGATGCCATTTGGGCTTGGTGATATACCTAATGCTTTTACTACTTCAAGAACACCATTTTTCAATGTCTAGACAATGGCAACTTCCTTATTAACTTTACAGACATGAACAATATTGGTATAAACTATATTGTCTCAGCTCAGAAAGCAACACTTATATTCTAAGATGAAAAAAATGATAGCAGTTGAGTCAGAAAGGATTGGAGTTATTGGGAGACATTATAGGCTAGAAGGTACAAGGCTAGAACCCAGAAAGATAGAAGCTATTCTGAAGGGTCAATGAAAGGAAAGAGCACTGGATTTTTGAGCCAGAGGAACTGAGTTCAAATTCCAACCTTGCTAACTACTATCTATGTGGCCGTGGGCAAGTTTCTCAAGGGCTCAGTTTCCTCATCTGAAAAAAAATAAGATGGTGGACCAGTTATCCAAGGTGTCTTCAAGCTGTTAGTCCTATGATTTTACTTCTTGGCAGTTTTATAAACTCGAAGGATCTGCATAAGGATTATAACTTAATCAGAGGAGCTGATGAGATCAGCTCAGCCCTTTTACCCCTTCCATGATTTCTCTCCAGGTTAGAGCTGTATGACTCTGACCCTTAATCAGAAAAATCTGGTTCTATTTGAATCATTCTATAGTGGGCCACCAGCTTTATATCTGCCAGAATATCACAATGAGGTCCTCTGGGAATTATCCCTCAGGAATCCCATGTCCTGATTTAATCTTCTTATCCTCTCTCCAGTGCTGCCACATTACATTCCACTGTGCCCATATGCAGCCCCTCCATTGTCCTCAGTTGGATATCAGCTCTTGCTATCCTACACCTTTATGGACATTCTAGATATTATCTTACCTAAGAGTCACAACACTACCTTGGCTAAGAGTTATAGCTCTGGCAATAAGGTGGTAAACTAGGAATTACCTTATGGAAATTGATCCAGGGTATAGTAGAAATAGGAGGCAGCTAGATGGCTCAGTGGATAGAGCACTAGACCTGGAGTCAGGAAGACCTGAGTTCCAATATGACCTCATACACTTACTAGCTATGTGACCTTGGGCAAATCACTTAACTCTATTTGCTGTAATCTACTGGAGAAGGAAATGGTAAACCACTCCAGTATCTTTGCCAAGAAAACCTCATAGACCATATTGGTGTCCAGAGAATCATGAAGAGATGGACAAGACTGAATTTCTAGTTTGCCACCTTTTTGCTAGAGCTATAACTCTTGGTCAAGGTAGTGTTGACTGAGCAACAAAATGGGTGATGTAGAATTGCGTTTGGAGTTAGCAGACCTGGCTGAATCCTGGTTCTGCCAAAAACCACCTATGTGAGCTCTATTTCACTCCAATGGGTATTAATTTCCTCATCCGTGAAATGGAAGGAAGGAAGGAAATAATGAGGATAATAAGATTATCTTTGAAAATTCAACCAAGGGTCGAAGAATAGGAGGGTGAGGTAGCGGGTAGAAGTAAAGCAGAAGAGTGAGGAGGGATAGGGTAAAGAGAGTGAAAGGGATCGTGAGGAAAAATAGGAAAGAGGAAAATACACAACAAGTAATTGTAGCTTAGAATGTGAATGGGATGAGTTTACCCATGAAACAGAAATGGGTAGCAGATTAAAAATTTGAATTCAGCACTATGTCACTTTCAGAAAACACTATAAAAATGAGAGATATACACAAAGATAAAGTAAAGGGTAGAAGTAGAATTTATTATGTAAAAAAGCATAGGTAGTAATTGTGATCTCAGAAAAACTAAAGTTAAACTAGATTTAATCAAAAGAGAAAAATAGAGAAGCTATACTGTGTCAGTAATATTATTCAATATTGTTTTAGACTGTTTAAAATAGACAATATAAAATACCTGAACATGTAACTGCCAAAACAGACATAGGAACTGTATGAACATAAACGTAAAACATTTTCATACAAATAAAATCAGTTCTAAATAATTGAAGTAATATTTATTGTTCATGGGTAGGTAAAGTCAATATAATTTAAAAATGACAATTTTACCTAACTAATCTAGTTATTCAATGTCATCCCAAATAAATTACTAAAAAAAATTCTTACTGAGTAAGAAAAAAATAACAAAGTTCCTTCGGAAGAACAAAAAGTCAGGAACTTCAAAGAAACTGGGGGAAAATGATGTAAAGGAAGTAGATTCAGCTGTATGTTATAAGGTGAGAGCATTGTTGAAGTATAAAAAGGATCATTTTGATTACTTTAAATTAAAATTTTCTTGTACAAATAAAACCTATGTAGCCAAGAATGGAAGAAATGCAATAAACTGGGAAAAAACTTTCATAGACAATTTCTTAGATAGGATGTGATTTGCTTGGAATATTGCTATGGTGTAGGAAATGATGCCCTGATTGATTTAGAAAAACATGCAAAGACTTGGACTTATGAAGGAAGATGCTATCCACCTTCAGAAAAACAGATGTCAAGTGGAAATAAGCATAGTACTATCTTATATAAATGTGCGTGAGTGTATATATGTGCATATATGTGTATGTTTGTAGATATATATATATATGTGTGTGTGTGTATATATATATATATATATATATCCATACTTAATTGTAGTTTTCTTTAGGGTGGGAGGGGGAGGGAAAAATAAAATAAAAAGTGCACAACAGAGAAGAAAAGAAAACCTACAAGGAAGCAAAGAAAATCTGGACAGCTTTGAAAACAATGTGTTATTATATAAGTTTTCTTGAAATGGAAATTTATTATTTTACATTGAATCCTCTCTCCTGTTCTGCTGTGTACGTGGCAATTTTTTTCTTTTCTCATTTTGTATTTAAGTTTAAAATGAATTAAAAATATTATAAAAATAAAAGTAAACATATGTAAAAATAAAAAAGAAAATTCATACGTGATCCTGTCTGCTACTGGAGCTATCACAAAGAAGTTTTAATAGATATGACTATCCTGAAGTAAGCCTATTATGGAAGATGAGTTTACATTGCAATGCTTTTATTCAATTACAAAAAGTATTCATTTTATCCTATTGTATGATAACCTGCAGGACATTAACTATAAAGGAATAAAATCAAGAGAATGATTTGTCCCAGGACCATTTCCTCCTTGAACTCCATCAGAGATGAGAAGAAAGAGATGATAACAAAAATGATGACAGTAAAATTATACTAATGATAACCTTAATGCTATTTAAAAATCCTTTGCAAAGCTACTTTGCTCAATCCAAAAAGCAATATTCACAATCTTTGTACATTCTCTTCTCAAAAGCTAGGATTACATGCAAAAGTCCAAATGAATATGTACTGACCTTGTCTTGTAGCAAATGTTTTCCCCCCATGTCCCCATGATGATGATCAGCAACTTTTTAAGTCACCATAATTTCACCATTTACTGCTTTTGTGCAGTAATGGTACACTAGGGACCTGAAAAGTTTTGATGCTACTTGGCTAAAAATCAGGGGAAAAAAGAAGTCACTGGGAGCATAGGATTCAGTAATTATAAGAAGGCAAAAAAATGCCCTCATTCTCTAACAATAATGAATCTCAATGTCTTAGTACGTGAAACTTGCTTTGTTGTTATGATTGCTCTTCTTCTGTTTAGAGGCACCTTTGTTTTCTACCCAAATTGCCAGCCAGGGTACTTTTTCACAATCCCCAACAAAATTAGTTTTGTAACTCCTGGGACCTTAGGAACCCTTGCCTGGAGATTGTCTTACCTGAGTGTTCCTGCCTTCACCAACAAACCAGACTCATAGCATTGTCTTCTCGAAAATAGGAGACTATGTTTACTGAAACATAGAACTAAGGCTAAACAATACATTGATTACTTTGGGGAAATTTAAGCTGAAATCAATTACACCAGTCTACCAAATGACTTATTTGCACCCAGTAATTGCCATAGTGGGCAGCCATTCATAGAAAACTGAAATCAAAGTCTATAAGGCACTTCTGGGTAGTTAGTAAGGCAGCAAGAAAAGACTAAGTCAGCAGGTCTAAATCATTAGCAGGAAATAGAGAAGAGGATCATCTGAGAAAGAAGTCAATAAACAAAAGTCTGATAGAATCTCTTAGACATCAGGCTGGAGTTTAGTAGAAACTATACTCAAGTGGTGTGAACAGTTTCTCACTCTGGGATTTCCATTACTGCTTTTAATAGCTTCTACCCATGTCTTCGGAGGCAGAAGTTTCTATACCAGCACAGCCATAGGGCATATACAATAAGTTTGATGCTGATACAAATGCCATTAGCCCAGATGCATTCATAAAACGGAGATAGGTGTGTAGGAGTATATCTTTTCAGGTGTCCCAGTAAACTATTTTCAGATATCAGAGTCCTTGACATCTTCATGCCAGCTGCAAGCCAGAAAAAAAAATTGAATCAAGGTCAATCAGATTTAGCACATAGACTGAAGGAAAATTGGAATACTCTTTGCTCCTCTATCATTTCCAGACTGTCCCTTTACCTCTTTCACTCAGTACAATCTTTTCTTTTGAATTCCACTTGAAGACATAAATTTTCCATCTAATGAAAATTATAGTAGTTTTAGTTGTAGTAAATGGACTTTCAGATCCTTTCCCCTCCTTTGTCAAGGAATTCAGAACCTGGCTTGCCATCTTTATCTCTTCCCCAAATTCTATTCCTGTACTGAGGGACCTTAATATCCATGTAAAGTCTCCTTTGAATTCTTTAACTTTTCATTTCCTCAAGTCCCTTAAGTCACATACCTATTTATCTATATCAACCAGACATATGGATGGTCATTCAGTAGATCTTGGCATGTTTTACTCTCCAAACTGAAAACTCTGACATCCTCTTCTCTGACAATTTCTTCTCATCATCTACTTCTCCTCACTCTTCACTCCTCCTGTATTTACTCACTTTCATCAAGACCTCCAATCCCTAAACTCTTTAGCACTTTTCCAAGACTTTACTTCTCTTCCGAGTTCACTTTTTTCTCTCTCTAACCTGATCCCAATAGTTAGCCATTCCAACTCTACTCTGTCCTCAATTCTTGAATCTCTTCTCTTATCTCTACTTTTCTTTGGACAAATCTTAGAGCTGCATTTCTTCAACCATCTGCTGCTTCCTCTTCTCTCAGTGCTTAGCACAGTGCCTGGCACATAGAAGGCACTTAGTAAACGTTTATTGACCGACTGAGGGCTTCCATTTACAAGCCGATGAACGATGTTGGAGGAAATCTTGCTATTATTCTGACTGGTACAGTGCAAACATATGTTAATCAACCTCAACTGGGTCCTCCCTGCAGCAGGTAGTTCTTTTCTTCTTCTCTAATTGATTCCCTATCTCAGTCTCTGTAGAAACAATCCCAAAATCTCTTCCCTCCTCAAGCCCTCAGCACCTTTTTTCTACCTTCTTTCTACCCCCAGGCCTAGGACCTTATATCTATATACCAAAATTTTTAGGCAATTTGATGTGAGCTCCCTCTTCTTCTATTCTTTTTTATCACAAAACACTCGGATATCATCTTTCTTCCTTTTTCCCTGTCTCTGACAAAGAGTTGGCCATTCTCCTTACCAAAGTCAATCATTCTGTATGTGTACTTGATCCCAGATCTTCCCATAACTTCCAGCACATAGCATTTTCAATTACCACCCCTCCCCAAATCTTCAAGCTCTCTTTATCAACTGGTTTCTTCCTTACTTCTTTAAAACATATCCAAATGTCCCTTGTTGGGGTATCCAGGTGTGTTGCAAAGTCATCTTGAAAGAATTCACAGACTCAGACCATCTCTAAACCAAGCAAAGGCATTTGTTAAGGATTACATTCTCAGTGGTCTAGGATCCTTGAAAGAACTAGCAGCCTAGCAAGGCAAGACAGGGATTTTTATACAGTAGATGATGCTATTAGCATAACAGAATATATGAATATTAAAATACAGGAGGGATTACTAATATGGAGAGGTACTAGAGCCTTGGTGGGACTGTGCATGAGGATACCAAGAATGCGTGCAGAAGAGGCCTGGGAGGGGGGAAGGGGAGGGAGTAATGTAAGATAATGATATTATAATAAGCCTCTCTACATCATAGGTTCACTCAAAAGACAGTTTTTGCTATTACTGCACAGGCATCCACTTAGGTAAAGTCCCTTCAGTGGTTTTGTGATCAATATCTTGCTCAGCAGCCTGTTGTTGCTACTTTCTTATTGGCTGGCTCCTGTGGTGTGTCCAAAACTAGATGGTGTGGTCAGGTCATGTCTGCTGCTCTAGTGGGACACATGAGAGATGTTGGGATATTGGGGTTGGGGGCAGCAGCTAGGATTCTATCAGTCCTTAATCTTTAAAACACCTTCATGGGTCTCCACCATTTCCTCCTGGTGAAAACTGTTTACACACACATTGCTTATGTTTCCTCTCTTTTCACTCACTCCTCAACCCTCTGCAGTTTGATTTCTGACTTCAACACTCGATGAAAACTGTTCTCTTCAAAGTTACTAACTCTCATTTGCCAAATATGATAGTCTTTTCTCAATCAAGTACCCTTTCCTCCTGGATACTCTCTTCTCTCTGTGTTGTGTGATACATCTTTCTCCTGGTTTACCACCTACCTGTATGATCATTCCTTCTTAGTCTTCCTTGTTCATCATCCACATCACCCAGTAACTGTAAGTGTTTGCCAATATTCTGGGCCTAGGCTTTCTTCTTTTTCACTTCTGTATTCTCTCAGTAACTTTATCAAATCTGATGGGTTCACCTATGTCATTTCTGTGCACATGACTCCCAGATTCATTCTCTCTCTCTCTCTCTCTCTCTCTCTCTCTCTCTCTCTCTCTCTCTCTTCTTCCCTATTCAACAAACTCTACTGGCTTCTAATTGCCTCTAGGATAAGACAGCAACTACTCTGTTTAGCTTTTAAAGCCCTACACAACTTGGCTTCAACTTCTCTTTCCATATTTGTTGGACTTTACTCCTGAACTTTGCAATCCAGTCAAACTGGTCTTCCCTTTGTTCCTTATACAAGGTGCTCCATGGCTATCTCCCGTGCCTGAAATGTACAGCTTCCTGGTGTCCTCAATTCCTTTATGATGTCATTTAGGTACCACCTTCTACATGAAGCCTTTCATGATTCCTCCAACTAGTGCCCTCTCAAAGTACCTTATGTTTAACTACTTTGCTATATTTGTACTTATTACTTTATACTGTATGTATTAGTATATGTACTTATCTCCCCAATTAGAATGTAAATGAGAAAGGATTTTTTATTTTTTATACTAGTCTTCCCAGCAAGTATAAACACTCAATTTGGTTTTACCACATTAAATACTTTCACACACGTATATACACACACACACACACAAATAAACACAATAGTATCACATTTGCTCTAATCCTTGCATAGGATTACTATGCAGGTAAATAAAAAATGACTACTTTTTGTAATAGAATAAAATTTTTAGAATGTAAGCTCATCTCCTGTAGTATTGCTGAGAGCATCTCAGGGACAACTACAGAAGCAGACAAAACAATGGGGATGATAAGTATTTCATCTTGCTTTCAAATGGTTTTGATTTCTTCATCTAGGTATCTAAATTTTGAAAGTTTTTAATTTCACATGTTTTTCAGTCATGTCTGACTCTTAGTGACACCATTTGGGGTCTTCTTGGCAAAGATACTGGAGTGGTTTTCCATTTCCTTCTCCAGTTCATTTTATAGATAAGGAACTGAGGTAAACAGGGTTAAATGACTTGTCCAGGGTCACACAGCTAGTAAGTGTCTGAGTCCAGATTTGATCGCATGAAGATGAGTCTTCCTAATTCCAGGCCTAGTGCTCTATCCAATGTGACACCTAGCTGCCCCCCTACTTTCACATACCTTGCATACTGTAAATATTTTGTATGGCTACATCTGTTTTAAAAGTTTCTTTAAAATTTTTATGTTAATTTTATTTCTAGATGATTCTAGATAACTGCTTTGTGTTTGATAGTGCTCCAGTTCCAGTATAGTTTGTATCTGTTTACTTCTCAAGGATGTAAGACTACATTTGCAGCACAGGTATTTTTTTATCTGTTCATAGCTTCTGATGTATTATTCCAATAACTAGATCATGTATTCCTAGGTATTTAGTAGATGTTAAATTTTTGAAGCCTATAGAGATGTGGCATACAATTTCTCCCTTTTCTTTGAATAATCTGAATGATAAATATGTATGGGCTCCTTAAGAATAGCCTTCTTATCATTTCTGGTGGTGATTATCTGATCATGAATTCTTACCATGAAGCCTTCCATTCTTCTAAACAGATCTGCATGGTTCTGCCATTTTCTTGTCACTTATTTGCTGACATATTGCTCATTGAGTTCATAGGGGTATTATCTACTAAAGCCCTTTTGGTTCTACTCTTGGATCTTAACCATTTTGTAGGTTTCATCCACAGGCAGAACATTTTTAGCTACATTAGACAAATCCAGTGTTTTGTACCAATTTGTCATCCTTTATTTTTGCTTGTGAAAATCATGTTTGTTTGCTCCAAAAATATTTTTTGAATTTTTTATCTATTTCATATGTTTCTGAGAACATATACCAATTCTCTTCATCCTTTTGGATAAGGAAGGCTTCAACTTTCTAGGGTGAAAGAATCTGTGTCTTATTAAGACTATGAATTTTCATTAGAAAATTTTCTAATTAAGTCCTGAAAGCCCAACCATGTCATAGTGGAGAGGAGGGTGGAGGGCATGGAGAGTGGAAAGAGTAGAGTGGGGGAGAAATGGTAAAATGGGGGAATACCAATTAGTCTGATATACAGTGTGGGTTTTTGTGTGCCCTGAGAATGCTATCCTAGGTTTAAAGGCCTGGCATTATCCTTGAAATACTACTGAACTGGGTGTTGTCCATACCACTGATAGGGTTAACACCCCTGTCAGTATGATGCAACTTCTCTTGAGTCAAAGGAATAGGCAGGGCAGAATAGATTTATAGGATGACCCCATTTAGAACCTTTAAAATGATGAGCTTGGCCCACAGGACAGAAGGGCAAGTGATGTTCCTTTTTGCTCTAATGCCACAAGAAGGCAAAATATATCAGAATAAATCAAAATACCAATACAATGTTGTTACATTTATCTTTTGGAAATTCTTTGGTGTAGATGATACTAACCATTAAAAGCAGACAGATCGTAAGTGTACACAAAATGGGCTAAAGATTTATTTGTTTTCATTGTGTACTCATAATATATTGTGATAATATTGGAGACAAATCTTAACTAGTTAAAGAGAAGGTCTTTGCGCTGCTTTTTGTCAATTATACCCTAAGCTCCAGAAACATATTACAGCCCAATGAAAGCCAATTGAAAGAAATAACTTTATCCCTAAGGCCTAGCTAGATCAATTAAGAATTGAAATGTGGAATTTCTAAGATCTGAAGATGAAAAAAAACCTGGTTCTTCTAACCTTGAAGTCATTGATAATCTCCACTTAAGGCAAGTTCTAGAAATGCTTTCTAATAGCAAAATGGATGACAAAGTTATTGTGATTGAACTCAGATCTTCCTGATTCCAGGCCTAGCACTCTGTCTACTATGTCACCTAGCAGCCCAAAGAAATATTAGCTAATTCTAAAATGCCTACTTCTGCCTTAGATGATGATGATGATTGATGATTTTCACTTCTGTATTCTCTCAGTAACTTTATAAAATCTGATGGGTTTACCTATGCTATTTCTATGCACTTGACTCGTAGATATTATCTCTTTCCCTCCCTCCCTCCCTCCCTCCCTCTCTCTCTCTCTCTCCTTCCCTATTCAACAAATTCTAGTGGCTTCTAATTGCCTCTAGGATAAAATATCAACTCATCTGTTTAGAGCCCTATACAACCTGGCTTCAATTTCTCTTTCCAGATTTGTTGGACATTACTCTGTAACAACAATGATTAACATTCTTAAAGCACATTATAAATAAGTTAAGAACCTACAGAAATACTCTTTGAAGAAGCAGATATCATTTAACCGAGCTGTAGTAAAATCTGATAACGGATATACACCATTAGATTTGTTGAATGTCACCAAAAGCTGTTTAACTTGGGATGGAGCCTGTTGATGATGTTTGAAACATGATGGAGAACTGAACAGGTATCAAGCACTGGAGAAATGTAAATGTCCTGGTTTTTAAAAAAGAAAACAGGTCAGATTTCTTAAACCATTGGCTACTTGGCTTTGTTTAAATTTCTGGAGACAAATTCTTGAATTCATTGTCTAAAAGTTGGGTGAAAACACCTAGTAATAGTAGTACAGTGGTATAAGCATTTATTTAGATTTACTATGTGTCAAATACTGCAAAAGCTCATTATATGCCAGATGCTGGAGGTTCAAAATACAAGCAAAAAGAAAAACAGTCCCTACTCACAAGGAGCTTACATTCTAATTGGTGGAGAAGGGGAGTAACATATAAAAGGGAGTTGAAAAGCTTGGAGTGAGAAGGGTAGGATGAAGGTGAGAGGATAAGGAAGGGGGAGGGAGGGGAAGAGATGGTGAAGGTATTCTTTGTTGAGATGTGGTGTTAAAAACCAGAAAGTCAGAAGCATAGCAGGAGGGGAATAAAGGTTGTCCAGCTTGGGCCTCTCCCCCAAATGGAGGTCTCAGAAAGAATTTACCAATGGGAAAAAGGCAGACATATTAGCAGAGGGATGTTCCAGGATGAGGAGGTCCTAGGACCTGAAGGAGATTTAAGGGTGTGGTGGGAACAGAGGCAGGAAAGGTACTGAAGTTTTAGGAAAGTAAGCAGCAGTCGCTATGAAGTAGCTAGCATATGTTTGTGAAGAATAAGTCATACCAAACTAAGTTAATTCCTTTTTTTATTAACAGTGTCGTATACAGACTAGTGGATCTATGAAATGTTGAAGCTGTAAGAGTAATGATTGACATTTATATAAGGCTTAAATTTTCATTAACTGCACTAATATACCATCTTACTTGAATCTCACAAAAATCCTTCAATTTAGGTATATTTCAGTCTTTTTTTTCGATTGTGTTTGACTCTACGTGACCTCATTTTGAGGTTTTTATTGCAAAGATACTGGGGTAGTTTGCCATTTCCTTCTTCAGCTCATTTCGTAGACAAGGAAAGTAAGCAAAGAGGGTTAATTTACTTGCCTCGGGTCACATAGCTAGTGAGAGTCTGAGGTCAAATTTGAACTCAGGAAGATGAGTCTTCCTGACTCCCAGCCTGGCCTGTACTCCATCCACTGTACCATCTAGCTGCCCCTTACTTCTGTCACAGGTACTTTTACTATGCCCTTCTAAAAGATTAGGAAATGGGCTCACAGAGGTTAAGTGACTTATCCACAGTCCCCCAGGTTGTAAATCTTAGAAGCAAGACTTAAATGCAGGTTTCTCTTAAATCTAATCCAATTTTCTTTCCACCAGACCATGCCACCTCGATTTCAGCAAAGTATTTGATAAAGTTTCTTGTGATTAGCTTGTGGATGACATGAATAATTCCAAAATAATATTTATTGAGCATTTATAATGTCAGCTTTTTTTACCAGGCATCTGTGCTTGCTGAATCTACAATAAAGAAGGCCAAGTATATCCCTTTAGGAAAATCAAACAAACAAACAAAGAAAAAGCCAACTTGCATTTTTAAAAAGACCAAAGATAGGTTATAGTATTTCTTGGTATTTAAAATTTAAGATAGGAAAATAATAAGACTTCAAGCTTGAAAAATACTTCCATTTATAGTTTGCGATAACTAGAATAAAATGACTAATTTTCAATCCAGATGCTTTGTTTGTAGTAGGCTTTTGCTTAACTACATATTGCTATTCCTTCCCATCTTCTAAAACTACTAAATGTGTAAGGCAGAAGTAGGCATTTTAGAATTAGCTAATATCTCTTTGGGCTCCTAGGTGGCACAGTAGATAAAGAGTGTTGGGCCTGGAGTCGGGAAGACCTGAGATCAAATATAGCCTCAGACACTTACTAGCTGTGTGATTCTGGTCAAGTTCCTTAACCCTGTTTGCCTCTGTTGCCTCATCTGTGAAATGAGCTGGGGAAAGAAATGTTAAACCACTCTAGTATCTTTGCCAAGATAACCCCAAATGGGGTCATGAAGAGTTGAACATAACTGAACAACAAAACATTTCTTTTTTTAAAGTACTTTATGTATGTTATCTCATTTGATTTTGACAACAACTTTGTGAGGTATATTGTATTATTACCCCCATTTTATACAATGAAGCTCAGACATGTCACAAAGCTACTGAAGAAATTGAGGAAATTGAAGGGATTAGGACAGCAAGTGGTTAATTGTGGGAACTGAGTGAAACACACTGACTTGGAGACCCTTAACTAAGGTACTAGGTTATGCTGACCTGAAACCCAGTTAGACTGAAAGAGTGATACAAGGAGTTTTCTCAGAATTGTCCATCTCAAGCAATTCATATGTTTCATCTGATGGTGATCAAACAGTTACTGTTTTTCTATGTTCCTTTGATTGTTTACAGACAGTTGCAGGGAGTGACACACCTCTTTTTCTGAATTCAAGGAATTGTACCTGTTCACACTCCCCCTCTCCACTTGGAAAGTCCCTGATCTTTCATCCAGTCAGAAATCAGATTACCTAATGTATCCTCTCCTTTCAGTTAATTGGATTTATTTGATTGACTCTTTTTAATGTATAAAAGTCTTCCTTTCCCTAGTCCTTTCATCTTTCACCCTCCACACTAGTAACTGTCTGAAGTAGAATTCGAACTCATTTCTTTTTTTTTATTAATACAATTTTCTTTTGTTTTTAAATTTTATTTTAGAAAATTCATTTCATCTTCACTCTAGTGCCATTGTTTTATCCAATGTCTCCGTTATTTCTTGTAACAGAAGGTTGAGTGATTAAGACACAAAATGACAGATTGTCAGTACATGCATCTGAAGATTAAATATGTTAGATGGTGGATACAGGCAAGACTAATTCACCAGTCTTGGTAACGTGAAAAGAACTGTATAGTTTCAAAGAGAAGAATTATTTAAAATGGAGACAAAGGTTGTTCTAGCAATAAAACACTAGTTCCAGTAAAAGGGGATGATAATTCATGAATTTTACTTTCTGGTCTTGTGAGAAGGTCCATATTTATTCAGAACCAAGGGCCACAAGAATTATTTTCATTTTTATAAGAAAAATTTTAATAAACCTGAGAACAATCTTAAAAGTAATCAGATGAACAAACAAAAGGAGTAATGATCAAAGTATATGTTTATGTACAACCATGAGGTTTGTAAAGTATTTTCTTCACAACAACCCTATGGGAGAGGTAGGACAAGTATTGTTATCCTAACTTTTTGAATGAGGAAACTGAGGCACAGGTAGCTTAAGTGATTTGCAGGGTTACAGTAAGTGATAGATCAGAGACTTAAACTGAAGTCTTCTGATTATAGGTATTGTGATCTGTCCATTATACTACATGGCATCTTGGGAAAAAATTACAAATAAAACCAAACTATATTTTAATAAAAGAAAGAAGTACATAAATTCTAATAAAAGAATGATAATAACATCTTAATATTTGCTTTACATCTCCTTCCAATATCTTTTCCAACATCAGGCTGATTTTATATAATCAGTTAGTATGCATATTGTTTTGACTCTGTTGTCTTTGCTCTGAACCGTAACATATAGTTCTATTTATGTTTCTTTGTATTTCTCCTATTTATCATTTTTATGGTATGATTTTCTTTCATTACATTGATATACCAAACTTTATTTAGCAATCCTCCAGTTGTTGGATATATAGGATGTTTCTAATATATATGTGTATATATATATGTATATATATATATATGATGCCACTTTGAATATTTTTATGTAACGTTTTCCCTTTTAAAAATTATTTTTATTGATCTCTTTCATCATTCCATCATCTTTTTCCCCAATGTATCCCTCTCTCCCTTACCCTTCCTTCAAAAGAATGATCGCATACAACAACACCAAAAAAATTTAAAAAGAAAAAAATATACAAGTTGAAAATAACTGACACATCAGAAAGGTCTCACAGCATATGTGGTATCCTACCCACATAGTCTTCTACCTCTGCAAAGAAAGAAATGGTATATGAGTAGGGATGAGGGAGGAGGAGAGGCCTTTCGGAACTTCTTCTTAGTGGTCAGGCTTGATTGTTCTCATTTTACAGCATTTAGTTTTCATTGATTTGCAGTAGCTTTTCTTCCCATTTATATTTTTGTAGTTATCGTGCATGTAGTTTTCCTTTTTCTGCTTACTTCACTTTGCATATTAAGCCTTCCTCTGTGCTCATCATATTCAAGTACTTCTTTATATTATTATGTTAATCATTTTCATAGTACAGCAATATTTCACTACATACTCGTTTCACATTTTATTTTTTTCCTCAGCTCAGAGGCATTTATTTTATTTCCAGTTTTTTGCTACTACAAAAAAGTGCTGCTATATTTAATTTGGTGCATAAAGAGTTTTGGGATCTATGTCCGGGAATAGAAACTCTAGGTCAAATCTTTCCCCTTTTTCAATAGCATTCTTTTTTGTAGGGGTGCATGGGGTGTTCAGGGAGGATTAGCAACTCTGATGTGAAGGCTTGCTAAGTCCTTTTCAGGACTGCTCATCTACCTTTGGTGTCCACCTGTCACCCAATTCTCACCTGTGGCTCCAAGAAGCTGTAGAATGCACAGCAGCCACACCCTGGTAAAACCAGCTCAGCAGACCGACTAACTGCAGTTGAGAGTAACCAACAGGCCTCAAAGCCATTGGTGAGTTAAGGGGATGTCTACTCTAAGCATGTGAAGACTTCTCCAGGGAGAATGGGCGGGTGAGAACAATTTGTTCCAATGGACAAAGGTAACTGAAACTGGCACTATGGAGCAGTCAGAGCTTGGTCAGACATCACAGACATCAAGATCATCCACTGCATTCCAGGCCATCACTGCTTGTCTTGATTTTTGCCTTCCCACTGGAGTTTGATGACTCTGAAAGAGAGAGAGAAGTTGATGACTTTATGCAAATCTGCCTCTCTTAAATCCAGTTCTCATGCAAGTCAAGACATCACCCTGCGATGTCATTGGTCCTCTTCGAAAAAGAAGAACCAGTAACAGCAACAGCAATAGCCTTCTTTCGAGTTGAAGAGCAGCTCAAGAATTCTTCCATTTAAGCCCTACTTGGATGTCTGTCTCATTATAGCATGGAGATGATCCTAGGTTCTCGAAAGCTATGTCAGAGCAAGGCAAGCTCTGTGAGTATTATCACACTGGAAAAATCTTATGTACAAGCATGGTGACAGACTCTATATGTCTTTCCTCCAAGCCAAGTATGAAGACTTATCCTGGGTCAGCTTCAAGATGGAGGGTGTATGTGTGGGGGTGGGGAGGGGATATTTTGCGGGTGGGGAATAGTAACTTCAGAAGACCATCAAGTGGAGATGGAGGGAGCTCCCATCCTGCTAAAATAATAAATCATTTAACTATTGAAGTAATAACATACCTGGGGTGATAAGATCATTGCTTTATAATTTTAAGGGCCCTCAGAGTCATCTAATCTAACTATTATTTTAAAGATGAAAAAACTAATAACAAGAAAGTGACAGAGCTGAGACATAACCCTAATAGTATGATCCCTATATCAAAGAGTATCATCTGATTGTTGTTTTTTTTAAACTTTAATTAGCTGATATATTATTTATTGTTTGATTGCACTACCAAAATATGGCACTAATTAGCAGTTCCACCAACAGTACACGTACTAGCTTGCCTGCAACTCCAGTCTTAATGGTGATTCTATTATTTTAAACTATCTTTGTCATACCAATTTGTCATATGTAATATTGTACCTCAAGGTGCTTTTAATTTACATTTCTCTGATCATTACAAAATGTGAAGAGTGTTTCAATTTTAATGAACAATTTGTCTTTCATCATTAAAAGACTGTTCGTATCTTTTTATCTCCTTAGTGGAGAATGGATTTTACTCCTGTATATCTCTGTCAGTTCCTTATAGAGTCTGGATATCAAGTTTTATCCAAACATTTACTATAAAGAATATTTCCCAGATTATTTCTTTTAATTATATTATATTTTTTCTTGTATAGAACCTTATAATCTTTTTATAATAAGATTCATCTGATTTAAGCATTGACCTGCTCAGTTTCTGACCTTGGCCTGGGCTCATTGATTCACCCCTCAGGCAGCCTGATGATCTGACTTACAAACACTCACCATATTAATTCCAAACTTAGTGCAGACACCCCATCAACCCACTGCAGCTCACAAATCTCAGGCTCAAGCCATCCATCAGTCTCAGACTCCTGCATTAGCAGAGGTCACACAGTTGTGCTTCTGTGTCCATCCCTACCTGATTTTTAAAAAAAACAATGATCCCTTTCCCCAATACTTTGTAATAGTGAGTTTATCAAGCATTAGTATAGTTTATGTAGCTTTGGTTATAATTCTGGATTTACCTATTCCATTCCTTAGATCTAGATAGCAAAGTGGTACATTGAAAGAGCTTTGAACTGAGAATCAGAAGTTCTGAGTTGAAATCTGGTCTCGGATTCTAGCAAGGTGACCCTTGATCACTCTGTGCCTCAGTTTCTTCTTTTGTAAAATGTCTTTTTCTCATGGATATTATGAGGATAAAGTAAGATAGTATGTATAAAGTGCTTTCCAAACCAGAAAACAATACAAATATAATTATTACTATCAGCTATTTATTTATTTATTTGTTTGTTTGTTTATTTATTTATTTATTTTTCATATGTTAGACTCAAAAAACCCAGAACTATAAGATTCCTTAGAAATAATCCAGCCCAGCCTACTCAATTTAGAGGTAGTATAAGCATACCATATAAGTATAGCAGAGCCAGGTTTTTAAACTTCTGTCCTTTGACTCTATTCTTTCCATTACCCTTTTATACTATCATAAATTAATGTCATATGCATAGATTTAAATATAACAGCTGTAATCCCCCTTTATCAGTTGTTTTTTTTCTTAAAATCTCCCTTGGCATTTTCTGCCCATTTGTTTTACATGAATAGTCGTATAAATATACAGCTGAACAGCACATGTCATCTTGATAAAGAATATTGACAAGAAATGCTGGTTTAGAAAAACATCCAATTCTCTTGCTTTGGGTAATTAATTAATAGCTTGTGATCACCTTTGCCTTTTTAAAAATGATACTTATTTTGTAACACAACAGAAACATTTTTGTTGAAGGAAACTTGACATGAATTACCTAGTGGATCATAAATCTTGTTAACTCAAATAAATTGACACTGATGTAAGTTGGATAGAGATTTACAGAGAAACATTGATGTCATCCCATGAAAACTAATTGCTAGAAAGTCCATTTTGTGGTTTTCCAATTTTATTTATGTAAATTTATCAATTTTTTCCAATTTTATTTGTGTAAATTTATCAATTTTTTCATAATTTATACTAAATCACACTACGATTGGGGACTCTGATTTATCAAAAAAAAATGTCAAATTCTGTCTTGGCAGAAATTGAAAACTATTTTTTCCAGGAGGTGACAACGACAGATTACCTTTAAGATACAAGATGAATTCTAATAACTTCATGAGAGTTTAAAAATGTGGAAATAATAAATAGTATCATTCACAATGATATGTGATAATCCTGGCAATATAATGGGACGAAGTATAAAGCTCAGAGAATTTGACACAATTTGAATTGAAGCTCGAATATAATGTGAGCTCCTTGAGGGCAAGAATTTCACCTTTTTGTATCTGCATATCCAGGGCATAAATGCCTCACTCATAGGAGGGACTTAAAGCCTTGTTGAATTATCAATTGACTTTTTGAATCTTTATGTGAAGGGCAAACAAGTTGGTTGGGAATACGACATATAAAAAGTTTGAGAGACATCATTTCTGGGTAGTTAATTATTTTGTTAATTATGACCAGCAAATAATTAATAAGAGGATGGTCATTTGGCCATCTCTCATAAACCAAAGATGGATCATGGTGGCTCATTGATGCTCATATACTCTTAGAAGAGTAGGTGTTCCCAACAGGTGACAATCAACTCTGATTGGTTAACAAGTAATTAGAGAAAGAATATTATAATGATAAGCACACCTTTTCTAATGAGGGGCTGGGGAATATGACTTTGTTTATGACAGCCTTGCTTCCAGACCTTCCCCCTCCCCAGTCTACGACAATCTAGACAAAGGACCTACCCCTCCAAAGCCTGAGTAGAACACAATAGGCTGGAATTCACTTAGCTAACATTCCTCTTTTACTTTTTAATCAGAACTAAGCTTCCCCAGTTGGATGGGGTCTGAACAAGATTGAAGAGAATGTTAAATCTGATCTCATTATCTGCCCTATTCTTCAGAGGCTGATTTGACCTAGCAGAGAATGAGGAAACAGGAAGGGAAAAAGTCTTGGATCTCCCCAATATTAATAATTGATTATTTAATAATCACTTCTCTCAGGAAGTAGAGCTGAGGCATTAGGTAATAAAATTTGGACAGAAGTGGAAATTACTATATTGGAAAATAAAATATTTTTGAAATAACAAAAGAATCAAGTTGGAAAGCCAGTAGCATTTCTTAATCAGTCCCAGTGGCTTATGTTGACCCACAATAGGGTACTCTACTAATCACAGCTGGGGATCCAATGGCTGATATCTGACATAAGAAACATACATTTGAGAACAATCCCTTGATGGCATTTTAATTTCGTGAAGATAACAAAATGCAAGTACTGTGACTATTTCAGTCCCCTGACATATTCTGTGTTTAGTTTATAATTATTGACTAAAGATTCATTTTCCTCAGGCCAGTGATGCATGTTATAATTTTATGGCCTTACTACAAAACAGTCAGGAAGTTGAATGATAAATTAAGAAAAGCTTGTGCTTTCAGAAGCTAGAACTAAGGCCTTAATGTCAATGAAGGATCCAACTTTAGAAGGAACTAAAGTTCTACAGAATAACAATTGTAAATAAAATCTTTTCTTACTGTGAGCCTTGAATTTACTATTGGCATCACCTCCAGTTTTATAAATATTTCCTTAAAATTAAAAGAAAGACAGAGTTACTGGCAAAGAGATGTTATAGTCCATTCTGTTAAATTCAATAAATATTCATTAATTGCCTACTATATGCTAAGCATTGAGGAAACATAAAATTTAAAAAGTCCCTACCCTTATGGAGTTTACATTCTTCAGGGGGTGTGGTTTTTTGTGGGGGGTACAGGATATACGGAGGCTATTAAGTGCAAAATATATACAAAGAAATTTCTAAGAGGAGGGTACCAACAACTAAAATGATTAGGTTAGGCTTCCAATAGTAGGAAACTGTTGTTTGTCCTTCATTTTTGAAGAGGACCAATGACATCATAGGGTGATGTCTTGACTCATGCATGGATTGGACTTAAGTGAGGCAGAGTTACACAAAGTCATTAGTCAACCTCATTCTCTCTTCCAGAATCATCAAAGTCCAGTGGCAAGATAAAAGTCAGGATGGCTGGAGATGACTCAGGATGCACTGAATGACCTTGGCATCTGTGATGCCCTATCAAGATCTAAATACTCCATAGAGCCTGCTTTAGCTGACTTCATGACCATTGGAACAAATTGTTCTCATTTACCCATTCTTCTGGGGGAAGTCTTCACGAGCTGGGGGTAGACACTCCCCTTAACTCACTGACATGTTTGAGGGCTGTTGCTTACTCTGAACCTGGTTTAGTCCATCTGCTGAGATGGTTTACTGGGGTGTGGTCACTATGTGTGCTACAGCTTCTTGGAGCCACAGGTGAGAGTTGGGTGAGAGGTGGACACCAAAGGTGGATGAGCAGCCCTGAAAAGGGTTCAGCAAGCCCTTGTGCCAGAGGGGCTAGTCCACCTAAGCACCCCACATAACCCCTGGAAACAATTGCTATTTGAAAGAAGCCAAGAGTTTTATCAGGAACAAGTGAGGAAAGAGTGCCTTCCAGACATGGAGGTCTCCTGCTGCATCCTGGGCTATCACCAGGCATCTTGACTTATGTCTTGCCACTGGACTCTGATGATTCTGGAGGAGAGAGTGAGGCTGATACCTTCATGCAGCTCTACCTCACTTAAATACAATCCACTTGCAAATCAAGACATCACTCTCCTGATGTCATTGATCCTTTTCAAAGACAAACGACAACAACAATAGCCTTTGGAAAGGCACAGAGATGGGAAATGAATTGTGGCATGGAGAGAACATTTAGTTCAGTTGCCAATATAGAATAGATGAATGAGAGTTACATGCAGAAAGTCTGGAAAGGTAGGCCAGATTCATATTGTGGGAGGCTTTAAAAGCCAAATAGAGGAGCTTGTGTTTTATTCTAGAGGTAAGAGAAAGCCACTGGAACCACTTGATCAAGAGAGATGATCAGATCTGTGATTTAGGAATCAGTTTGGTAGGTATGGTGAACAAGCAAGAGAGAGGAAAAAGCCAAAGACAGGCAGAACACTTAACAGGCAACTGCAGTGATTTAGGTTAGAGTGATCAGGGCCTGAAAAAGGTTGGTTGCCGTGTGAATACGGAGAAAGGGATGGATATAAACAATACTATTAGTCATCTTTCAGTTGTATCTGACTCTTCATGACTCCATTTGGGGTTTTCTTGGCAGAGATGTTAGAGTGGTTTGCCATTTCCTTCTCTAACGAACAATATTAGGTACATAGATTTAGACTCAGAAAGGACCTCAGGGGCCATCTTAACCTAACATTCTTATTTTACAGTGAGTCCCAGAGAGATGTGACTTACGCAAGTTCATGTAAGTAGGAGGTGGCCTAGCCAGGATTTGAATCCAGGTCATTTGCCTACAAATCCAGTAATCTTTTCCACTCTGTCACTGATTAGATGTTAGATGTGAGGGGATAATGGAGAGAGAAGAGTTAAGGAGGATAAGTTGGTGAACTTGGTGACTGGAAGAATAGTGGAGCCCCCCATGAAAACAGGAAAGTTAGGAAGAAGGGAGAATTTGGGGGTGCAGAGTTCTGCCCTGAGAGAGACTTGTGGCAATGGAATCCACCATGAAGAACCTACAGGGAAGATGAAGGACAACAGATTTTCAAGGAATTGGCTGTATCAGAAACTTGATGAGGAGGAAAACAGAAGCAGGATAAGTAGAAGAATCATTGCAAAGACGTGATTAGACACACAGGGAAGTAACACAACACCAAGGCGGACAAAGAATTTCTGGCTGTATGGTGTGGTTGGCAGAGTGCTGGACCTAGAGTCAGGGATCTCAGAATGACTCCTACCTCTAGCACTGATTCCCTGTATGATCCTGGAACCCTTTGGGCCTTAGTGTCCTCACCTGTAAAATGGGAATGATAATGCTAATAGTCATGATGATGACAATAATGCTGATGCTAATAATCTTACAAGAAAGAGCCCCATAAACCTAAAAGGACCAAATAAAGGTGAGCTATTGTGATTGTGGCTGTGCTACAGCTTGCAAAGCCCTATGAGATGGTCTAACAATGACAGCAATGACAGCCATGACAATCTAATTGTTTATATTTATATAATGCTTTAAAAGCTTAAATATTTTGGCCACATGATGAGAGGACAGGACTCATTGGAAAAGACTCTGATGTTGGGAAAGACGGAAGGCAAAAGAAAAAAGGGTGTGGCAGAAGCTGAGATGCATGGATAGCGTCGCACACATGAACCTAGACAGACTTTGGGAGGTGGTGGAGGATCGAAGGGCCTGGCATGTCCATAGCGTCACACAGCGTTGGACGTGACTGAACGAATGAACAGCAGTAACTTAAAGGCTACAGAGTTCTTTCTACCCAACAACCCTGTGAGGCAGGTTGTGTATTATTATCCCCAATTTATAGATAAGAAGACTGAGGCTCAGAGAGGATAAATGACTCGTGCAGGAAGCAGGTAGGTAGCACAGTGGATAGAATACTAGGCCTGGAGTCAAGGAGACAGACCTGAGTTCAAATCCAACCTTATATACTAACCAGCTGCGTGACCCCGGGCAAGTCACTCTGTCTGCCTCAGTTTCCTGAACTGTAAATTTATGATTTACAATAAAGTTACAATAAATTTACAATTTATAATAAAGTTACAATTACAGCACTGCCCCTCCCAAGACTGTTGTGAGGACAAAATGGGATGATATTTGTGAAGTGCTTAGCATGTTGCCTGGCACAGAGTAGGCATTTCACAGGTGTTTGTTTCCTTTCGGTCATTTATCTATTGCACTGTTGCCTCAAATAGGAGGAGATTCTGTGAGAATTTTGCTTTTTTATCATTCAGTCTAGAGACCCTGTAATACAATTCAGTTCTGTTAAGTTTCTTTGTGTTTTGCTTAAATGAGAAGCTACGTGATAGGATTTGGTGCTACGTAGGCTAGGGAGTGGAAAATATGGGACATGTCCTTTTTAAGTGTGGATGGTTCAGAATGATCTCAAAGTAAAATTAAATATTTGTCTTAAGTTTATTCCACTCATTTGCTTGCACTGCTGCTGAGTCTTTGCTTTTCTCAAAGATTTATTAATCCGTAGGCACATTCATCTGAACAAAGGGACAGAGGGCAGTGTTATAAGACTTGGGGAGGGGGAGCTGCATCCCTGAAGCAGATCTCAGGTTGAGAGTTTGAAATCCCTGGTTTAGAGTGTACTTCAATTCAGTGGGAGGTAGAGAGGCCACCTCAACAGATTGGTGTGACAAACGAGGTCAGAGTTGGTATAAAAGGGCCTATCAGTGAAGTAGAACTGAGTTAGTGAGAATAGTTAATCAAATACCATTTCCTTTAGAAATGAACAGCCAGGTATAAACTGTGGAGAAAGCTGCATTGAGCTCATAAAAAGAAGCCTGAATAATCTTGTCAGAAATCGGTGCCAAGTAGCTTGATTAAACAAATGAATTTATTATTTAATAGAAAATCATAGCATTTCAGAGGCAGAAGAGTCCTTTGAGAGCTGTTTCTTAATTAGTTGTTCCTTTGCTCTAATGGCTAATTCTTATTGATTTAGTAATATGATTAATTTAACTCTATTTGATGTTTACTTAGCTGTTAAAGCTTATCTATTCCTTATAAACCAGAAGTAATCTGAATGCTGATTTAAAATGTCTCAGCAAGATCATGGTGCAATAAGAATTATTTGTAACAAAGAACCATGGAAAAATAAGCTGAAAATTAATTGGAAACTAAGTAATCTAATTCTAAAGAATGAGTGGGCCAAAGAACAAATCAGAGAAACAATTAATAACTTCATTCAAGAGAATGACAATAATGAAACAACATACCAAAACTTATGGGATACAGCAAAAGCAGTTCTTAGGGGAAGTTTTATATACCTAAATGCTTACATGAATAAAATAGGGAAAAAGGAGATCAATGATCTGGATATACAGCTGAAAAAGCTAGAAAAAGAGCAAATTGAAAATCCCAAATTAAATACCAAATTAGAAATACTGAAAATCAAAGGAGAGATTAATAAAATTGAAACCAAGAAAACTATTGAATTAATAAATAAAACAAAGAGCTGGTTTTATGAAAAAAAAACAATAAAATTGATAAACCTTTGGTCAATTTGATTAAAAAAAAAGAAAGAAGAAAATCAAATTACCAGTATCAAAAATGAAAAGGGTGAGTTCACCTCTAATGAAGAGGAAATCAAAACAATAATTAGGAATTATTTTGCCCAATTGTATGCCCATAAATTTGACAACCTTAGAGATATGGATGAATATCTACAAAAACATAAATTGCCCAGGTTAATAGAAAAGGAAGTAAAATTTCTAAATAACCCCATCTCAGGAAAAGAAATTGAGTATGCCATCAATGAACTCCCTAGGAAAAAATCTCCAGGGCCAGATGGTTTTACATGAGAATTCTATCAAACATTTAAAGAACAACTAATTCCTATACTTTGTAGACTATTTGGGAAAATAGGTGAAGAAGGAGCCCTACCAAATTCTTTTTATGACACAAATATGGTACTAACACCCAAACCAGGTAGAGTCAAAACAGAGAAAGAAAATTATAGATCAATTTCCCTAATGAATATTGATGCAAAAATTTTAAATAAAATATTAGCAAAAAGATTGCAGCAACTTATCACCAGAATAATACACTATGACCAGGTAGGATTTATTCCAGGAATGCAAGGCTGGTTCAATATTAGGAAAACTATTAGCATAATTGACCACATCAACAACAAAACTAGCAGAAATCATATGATCCTCTCAATAGACACAGAAAAAGCCTTTGACAAAATGCAACACCCATTCCTATTAAAAACACTAGAAAGCATAGGAATAAATGGAACCTTCTTTAAAATTATAAATAGCATCAACCTAAAACCATCAACAAGCATTATTTGTAATGGGGATAAGCTAGATGCATTCCCAATAAGATCAGGGGTGAAACAAGGATGTCCATTATCACCCCTACTATTCAATTTGGTACTAGAAACGTTAGCTGTAGCAATAAGAGAAGAAAAAGAAATTGAAGGAATTAGAATAGGAAAAGAAAAAGCCAAATTATCACTTTTTGCAGATGATATGATGATTTATCTAGAGAATCCTAGAGAATCAAGTAAAAAACTACTTGAAATAATAAACAACTTTAGCAAAGTTGCAGGATATAAAATAAACCCACATAAATCCTCAGCATTCCTATACATTACTAACAAAGCCCAACAGCAAGAGATAGAAAGAGAAATTCCATTCAAAGTTACTGTAGACACTATAAAATATTTGGGAGTCAATCTGCCAAGACAAACCCAGGGCCTATATGAACATAACTATGAAACACTTTTCATGCGAATAAAGTCAGATCTAAATAAATGGAAAAATATCAGTTGCTCATGGTTAGGCCGAGCTAATATAATAAAAATGACAATTTTACCTAAATTAATCTATCCATTCAGTGCCATACCAATTGAACTACCCCAAAATTATTTTACTGAGCTCGACAAAATTATAACAAAATTCATCTGGAAAAACAAGAGCTCTAGGGTATTAATGAAAAGAAATGCTAGAGAAGGTGGCCTAGCCATACCAGATATTAAACTGTACTATAGAACTGCAGTCATCAAAACTACCTGGTACTGGCTAAGAAACATTGGTGTGGATCAGTGGAATAGGATAGGAACACAAGATGGAGAAGTCAACAACTATAGCAATCTACTCTTTGATAAACCCAAAGAGGCCAGCTTCTGGGCTAATAATTCACTATTTCACAAAAACTGTTGGGAAAATTGGAAAATGGTAGGGCAGAAACTGGGCATAGACCAATATCTTACACCATATACCAAAATAAAGTCAAAATGGATACATGATTTAGGAGTAAAGGCTGATACTATAAGTAATTTGGGAGAGCAAGGAAGAGTTTACTTATCAGATTTATGGAAAAGAAAAGAATTCATGACCCAACAAGAGATAGAGAGCATTACAAAATGCAAAATGGATAATTTTGATTATGTTAAACTGAAATGTTTTTGTACAAAAAAAGCCAATGCAACAAAAATTAGGAGGGAAGCAGAAAACTGGGAGAAAATTTTTACAACTAGTATCTCTGATAAAGGCCTCATTTCTAAAATATACAGGGAACTGAGCCAAATATATAGGAATACAAGCCATTCCCCAATTGAGAAATGGCCAAAGGATATGAACAGGCAGTTTTCAGAGGAAAAAATTAAAGATATCTATAGGCATATGAAAAAATACTCTAAATCACTACTGATTAGAGAAATGCAAATCGAAACAACTCTTAGATACCACATCTCTCCTGTCAGATTGGCTAAAATAACAAAACAGGAAAATGATAAATGCTGAAGAGGATGTGGGAAAATTGGAACATTGTTACATTGCTGGTGGAGTTGTGAGATGATCCAGCCATTTTGGAGAGCAATTTGGAACTATGCCCAAAGGGCTATAAAAATGTCCATACCCTTTGACCCAGCAATACCACTTCTAGGGTTGTATCCCAAAGAAATCACACAAGCATGAAAAGGACCCACATGTACAAAAATAATTATAGCGGCTCTTTTTGTGGTAGCTAAGAATTGGAAATCAAAGGGATGCCCATCAATTGGGGAATGGCTGAACAAGCTGTGGTATATGAAGGTAATGGAATACTATTGTGCCATAAGAAATGGGGATGATACGGACTTCATAACAACCTGGAAAAACCTACATGACATAATGCTGAGTGAATGGAGCAGGGCCAGGAGAACATTATACACAACCACAGATATATGGATTCTGTGAGGACCAACCCTGACAGACTTCGCTCTTCTCAGCAACACAAGGTACAAAGACAACTCTAAAGGACTCACGATGGAGAATGCTAAATACATCCACAGAAAGAACTATGAAGTATGAGTGCAGATTGAGGCACACTTCATGCTCTCCTTTTTCTCCCCCTTTTTTTTCTTCTCTTTTGTTTTTGTTTTTGGGTTGTTGTTTTTTTTTTTTTTTGGTTCTGTATCTTCTTTCTCAGGATTCATTCCATTGATCATAATTCTTCTCCACAACTTGACTAGTGTATAAATTAATTCAATGTGAAGTTATACGTGGTAGTTATATGAGATTCCATGCCGTCTTGGGGAGGGAGGGAGGAGGGAAGGGAGAAAATCTGGAACTCAAAATTATGTAGAAACGTGTGTTATAAACTAAAAATAAAAAATTAATAAAAAAAATAAAATGTCTCAGTATTCAGTTGATCTATACCTGATGTTGCCAGACTTATGTTATTAGATAACTGGAACCCATCTCACCCCTGGTGGCCAAGTCCTGAAGGATGAAGCACAGTTCCTAGCAGGGATTTGTAGAAATGAATTGTAAATTAACTCAATCTGCTCAAAAGCTCAAGTAAAGTAGTGTAGTGGCATCACAAATACCCTTGAATTCAGTGTGTAAAGGCATGGCCAGTACTCTACATCATTGTAAGGATTACAGAGGCTTCTTTCTAGCATTTAGAGGTGGGAGCAAAAACAGGATACAGAAAGGATAGATAAGCTCAATAGAAAAGCATAGAATCCATGGTAGGTTTGCCTGGTGGCCAACATTTTGCAAATAGAGATAATTATACAGTTGGACCTGGAGTCAGGAAGACTCATCTTCATGAGTTCAAGTCTGGCCTCAGACACTTATTAGCTGTGTTTCCCTGGGCAAGTCACTTAACCCTGTTTGGAAAAGGAAATGGCAAACCACTCCAGTATCTTTACAAGAAAACCCCAAATGGGGTCATGAAGAGTCAGATATGATTGAAACAACTAAACAACAAAAATATTGGAAGATGGAGTTTCCACATTAGAAGTTCTTTATGCCAATTGAGTCACAGGTGTCATCAAAAAAGAAAAAAAATATGTATATGTATATATATATATACATATATACATACATATATACATATACATACACACATATATATGTGTGTATATACATATATGTGCATGCGTGTGTGCATGTGTGTGCATGTGTGTGTGTGTGTAAATTGCCTCTCTTCTTGTTTAGAATCTAGAGGGGCTTCGGATGAGGAGGAGGTGATTTGAGTGATGTTTTTTTCTTTCACTTTTTTGTATTTTAAAGCAGAGCAACCAGAGCTTTGTTCCAGCATGGGAAACTGTTTTTAATATTTTTTATTAATTCCTTTTGTTTTTATATCACCTTCCATTCTGAACATATCTGTCTCTCTCTCACCCTACTCAGTAAACCATCTCCAGTAAGAAAAAGAAAAAAAATAAGTCCAATAAAACTAACCAGCACAACAACTGTACCTGAGAATACATGGCAAAATTTCACACCCACTATCCCCCTCCTCTACAAAGAATGGAAGAGTATTCATTTTTTCATTCCTACCAAGCCAAGGTCATTTTTTTTTGCCTCTGTCACAATTGTCACATATATTCTCTTCTCTCCACTCACATGACCATCATACTGTTGTAGCTCAGGAACTCATCACCTCTCCCTGTATGTGACGGCAAGCAAAGTGGGACTTTTTTTTGTTTTTTTGTTTTGGAGAGCTTCTCAGCACTAAGGCAATCGAGTGCCTTTGAGTCTTGCCTTTGTTTTAATCAAGAGTCTTCAATTGAATCAAGAGTCTTTGATGACCTGCTTAAGTCACAGGAAGGCCTAGGTCACATGGATTTGAGTTGCATGGTTGTGATGCCCTCTGACCCTGAAGAAGTATATATATACTCTGAGGTTAGCATTTTGCTTGGTGCTCACTCATTGGAGGGGTGTTGGTGTGGGGAATCTGGGTAGCCTTTAAGGAGCCCCCTGGCTTTGAAAACCTAGATGTTGGTTCTTCTCTCTCTGGTAGCTATGTATATATAGCTTTGGTCAGCTAGAAGACTGTCTGTTGATCTGTGTTATTTGCTCTGTTTATATTTTCTCTGTGTTTTAACAATCTGGCTAGCAGCTTCTGTGGGGGTGTAAGATTCCCCCATAGCCAGCACCCAGGAGTCTGCCGGCACTCTGGGAAAGCACAGGTTCTTTTTATCTGCTTAAACAAGGAAAGCACGGTGAAGGGGTTGACCAGCTTACTTTAATCCAGTCAGCATTCAGTTAGTTCAGGGGAGCATACAGGCAACATTCATTTAGTTCAGGGGAAAACAAAACCAGCACCCTGCACTTCAGAATAAAATACAAACAAATTACAAATATCAACAGACAGACCCAATACAATTCATAGTTACCAACATCTGGGCTCAGCCCGAGAGCAAGGGCTGGCCCAGAGTCATGCTCACCACTGTTCCCCCGCCAGGAAAAGGAAAGAGGAATCTTTAAGCCATCTTCTCCCCTCTTATAGAGTTTTTGACATCATCAAGCACCACCTGAATGACCTGGGCTGATTGGTTCTTGAGTTGGCCCCTCCCCCTGGCGTAGACTAGGTGAACACCCAATAGGGCATGGCTCTGGAGTCAACACCTCCCCTCAGCCAGCCACATGGATCATCACACAGGAAGTTCTCTGCTCCCAGGCATGGTCTCTGGGCTTTCTGCCCTGGAAGACATGCAGCAGGCCCAGCACCCAGCAAGGCCCAAGGAGATAAACTGAGCCACCCAAAGAAAACAAAGGCCATTCTGGTCACACTCTGTTTGTAATTTTTGTTTGTATTTACTCTGAAGTTCAGGGTGCCGGCTTTTCCCCCTGAACTAAGCGAATGATATATGTATGTTTAATTAAAGTGAGATGGTAAACCCCTTAAAGCCGCTTTCCTTAGAAAAGCAGATCAAAGAACTTGTGCTAACAGCCCCCCTCCATGTTGGTCTTGTCCTTGCTCTTACACCTCCACAGCAGCTGCTAGTAACATTGTTACACTGAACTATTCTAATAGCTTCTAATTGGTCTTCTTGTTTCAAGTCTTTCCCCACTTTAATCCATCCTCCGCTCAACCACGGAAGTAATTTCCTTAAAGTATAGGTCTGCTTTTGTGCTATTTAATATACTCCAGGGGCTCCTGATTGCCTCTAGGAGCAAGTCTAAATCTCTCTGCCTGGCACTTAAAAGTTCTTCTCTATTGAACTCCATCCCACCTTTCCAGCCTTGTCACACATTATTCACCGCTCTCCTCCCCCACTAATCTTTTAGTCCAGTTAAACTGTCATTCTTGGTATTGCTCATCCATAATGTTACATCTCTTGTCTCTGCCTTTGTGCTTGTCTTCTCTCATGCCAAGTATTCACTCCTTCCTCACTTCCAACTCTTGGAAGCCCTCTTTCCTCCTTAACTCCGCTCAGGTCCCACCTTCTACGTAAGACTGTCTTGTTTTCCAAAGCTGCCAACATTTACTTGCTTGTTTCTCTCTCGAAAGTTTCCTTGTATGTTTTAGATACACTTTTTTTATGCGCATATTCTCTCCTCCATTAGAATGTAAGCCCCTTGAATAGATAGTGTTGTGTCCAGATTGTTTCCTTTTAATTAATTGGCCTCATTTGTTTTTAATGCATAAAAATCTGTCTTGCCCTGTATTTAGGGTCCAGCCCCAAACTAAGGGAGGAGGCTGGTCTCAATTTGTTGGTCAATTTGTATGCATTGTTTAATAAATTGAAATGTTCAGAAGTTTGAGTCTTTGTTCCTTCAGTCATTTCGTCTTTTACATAGATCAATAAATAGGTAGTTAGATTACATATATAGCTTTAAGGTATCCAAAACTCTGTATATGTTGTCTCATTTGATTTATCTTTATTTCTCTTGATTTATTTTACTTATCATTTGAGCTTTCTCATTAGATTCTCACAACAACCCTGTGAGGTAGGAGCTATTATACTCCTACTTTACAGATGAGGAAATTGAGGCAGACAGAATTTAAATGACTTTCCCAGGATCACACAGCCAGTTGATGTCCAGGGTCCATGTTTTCCTCCTGATCACTGCATCACACAGCTGCCTCTTTATGTCCCCAGTACTTGGCACGTAGTAGGCACTTCATAAATACTTGTTCATTAATTACTTAAAGCCTAATCAAGGTATAGTACAATGTACAGTTTTGTTTTTCTGTTATTTCCATTTACTGCTGCTCTCTATATTTTCCTGGTTCTGCTTACCACACTGTACTTCAGTTCATAAATACTCTCTTATAGGGCAGCTAGGTGGCACAGTGGATAGAGTGCTAGACCTGGAGTCATGAAGCTGTCAGTTTAAATCCAGCTTTAGATACTTATTAGCTGGCAAGTTACTTAACCTTTGTCTGACTCCATTTCCTCATCTGTGGGGATAATAATAGCACTTGTCTCCCAGGAATGTTGTGAGAATAAAATGAAATAATATTTATAAAGTGTATTGTAAAACTTTAAAGCCCTATATAGATGAGAGTTATTATTGTTCTCTGAATTCTTCATATTCATCTTTTTCTTGCAGACCACTAACATTTCATTATATCGATGTGCCACAATTTAGCTAGTCCTATGGGGATCCAAGGGATTTAAATCCAGGGATTGTATTCAGGGATGTTTAAATGGATGTCAATTTTTCCCGTCTCCTGCAAATCCCCATGTATTAGTATAGGCATTCAAAATTCTATTTATTATCATTAAGGAAAATAAAGTTTCCAATGAAAGTGAGGGGAAGGCAGAAAACCTAAAAGGACATCTAGATTCTAGTCCCAGCTCTACTACTAACTAGTATCAATAATCAATCAGTAATCATTATTAGTAAATAGCTACCATTTACAGCTAGGTGGCATGGTGGATAGAGCACTGGCCTGGTGTCAGGGGGACCTGAGTTCAAATCTAGCCTCAGACACTTATTAGCTGTGTGACCTGAGCAAGTCATTTAACCCTGTTTTCCTCAGTTTCTCATCTATCAAATGAGATGGAGAAGGAAATGGCAAACCACCCCAGTACCTTTGCCAAGAAAATCCCAAATGCGGCTATGAAGAGTTGCACACTACTGAAACCACTGAACAACAACAAACATATGCCAGGAACCATACTAAGCCTTGAAGATACAAGAACAGAAATGGAACAACTCTTGCCTTCAAGGAACTTACTGCACAAGTAATTTCAATTTACTGAGACTCAGTTTCCTCATCTGGAAACTTGACTGGATTGGAACAAACAATCTCTAATGTTGACTTTGTTCTAAAATCTTGTGACTTTATAGAAAGAAAAGAAACATGCAGCAGGAGCTTGGTCCAATGGAGTCCCATCCCCAGAGAATCCACAGGTATTCTGCTTCCCCTAAGCACATGAAGAAGGGAAGGCATTTGATTGGTAGCTGAGCCAGAACTGAGACCGCATTCCAAGGGTCTTGATGGTCAACGTATTTCCTCTTTCTTTCCTGGCTGCCTTCAATTAAGAGACATGCTGTTAAGTCAGAACAGCTGCTCATGCTCTGAATCATGGAGCAAGGCCCTCATACATCATCATATGTATCTTGAAGCAGGATCCTCATGCTGGCAGCAGGCAGAGTATTTTGCACATGATCTAAAGATGCAGCCTCATTGACCAAGCCTCCATAACAGAGAGGAGGAAGAGAAAAATGTCTAAAATGCAAACATTTTTATGCATGTACGGCTGTTAGGAAGTTTTAGCAACTAGGAAAGAGACCACTTCTCTGTATTTTAGTTGTCTGCCTGTCTCATAGCATCCTGAGGATGAATCATTGAGTAGCTTCATGGTATTTTGAGAAAGGATCTCAAGGGAGGGAATAATTACACATAAGAAAGTGGCATAAATCAAGTGAAAACTGTAAGGAATTTAAATCATTCTCTGAGAAGTCAATCTGCCATTCTCTGTGCTTTTCTTAATAGTTCAGAACAGGACCTATAAAATGGATGGAAAAATAATGAAATTATAAAGAAAGCCTAAGTATTTTTAATTAATGACCAAGGAAGCTACAATTATAGACTGATTTTATAGGAGTAAAAATATATAGTGTAAAGTGAATTTTTTATGATGAAATACATCTCTCTCGTTGTCTTTCATTGCAAAATTGAAGATGTGTTTCCTGAGGGGAAAAGTCATTACAGAGCCACAGGTTCTCAGAGCTGAGAGAGATCATAGAGGCCATGTAGTCTAATGCATACTCCCACATGAAAATTCTTTGCAGTGTACTCAGAAAGTGGTCATTACCTTCTGCTTGAGATTCTCCAGTAAAGGGGTACCCTCCACCTTTTATGACAGCCCATTCGACTTTTGGACAATTCGAATTACTAAGAAACTTTTCCTGATATTACGGCTAAATTTGTTTTGGGAACTACCCATTGCTCTGACTTCTGCCTTCGGGGACCATGTAGAATGAATGTGTTCTGGCTTCCATGTGGCAGGCCTTCAAACTCATATCTCCTTTGCTCTCTACAGCTTAAGCTAGAATAAACAAACTAACTCCTCTAAGAAAATGTTCTCATGTGGTAGAATTTAGGATGGTGGTCAGCTCATTGCATTCTATACTGTATACTCTATTTGGTATTATACATGGAGAAGAATTGCCAGCTTGCTTTTCCTATATAACATATCATATCATGTTGTAATACTGTAGGCTCATCCATTCCACTGCTGTCATCCACCACTGAGCAAGCTTGGACCAAATTATTTCTTCCATGTTTGGGGAACTAAGGAGGTCTTACTCTACCGCTACTTCTTTTAAACTTCGTTCTTCTTTCCTTCACCCAAATAGTCTTTTTTTAAATGGCTGTGACCTACAATTACTTCATTTGAAGTTGTCACTATATCATTTCCTCATATTTGAAAGACCTTAAAGACCATCTAATCCAGCTTCTTCATTTTACAGATAGGCAGGTAAGGAAATGAGGCCAAGAGGCTAAATGATTTGCCCAAGGTCACACAGCTAGTAAGTTGAAAATCAAGGATTTTAACTTGGATCCTCTTACTCTGAATCCTTGAATTTGAGGCTTAAGGCTATGTAAAACGAATCCCTTTTTTCCTTAATCATTTCAGTTTATTTGAGATTTTATATATTCAGAGGTGCCTATAGCAATATAAATTTTGGAATATGTATTATGTATTCTATTCAATACATATTTATTAAAGTACCTACTATGTAAAAGACGATGTGTTCTGTGCTGGGATTGAATTTTGTTTTCAGAGATATAGTTCCTTCCTTGAAAGAACTTACAATCTAATAGAGGGAATAAAACAAATGCACAAATAACTATTATACAAAGCAGAAAACATAAGGTGCAAAAATGTGGCATAATAAACAAATCCATTAATCAGTTAGTGTTTGTTAATTATTTACCATGAACCAGAGAAAGGCAAAAACAGCACCTGTCTTCAAGGGACTGTAACAACAATGCTACTTGTAGCTACTATGGCTGTGTAAGGCCAATAACGCCAGCACATAGGAGGGCTGCTAGTGCACGTTCTTTGATCCACTTTTCTAAGGAAAGCAATTTAAAGGGTTTACAATCTCACTTTAATCAAACATACATATATCATTGGCTTACTTATTTCAGGGGGAAAAGTCAGCACCCTTAATTTCAGAATAAATGCAAACAGAAATTACAAACAGAGAAAATATAAACAGAACAAATAACACAGATCAACAAACAGGCTTCTAGCTGTCTGACCAAAAGCTATACACACACAGTTACCAGAGAGAGAAGCACCAACATCTGGGTTTTCAAAGCTGAGGGACTCCATAACAGCTACCTAGAGTCTCCACACCAACACTCTTCCAATGAGTGAGCCCCAAGCAAAATGCTGTCTCAGTGTATATATAGACTTCTTCAGGGTCAGAGTGCTTTACACCTCTCAAGGGTTTCACACTTCTTGAGGGTTTCACACCTCTCCTGACCTAACTAACAAAATGTGTGGGCCTTCCTACAACAAAGGCAAGACTCAATCAAAGGTGCTTGATTGCCTTAGTACTGAGAAACACTCCAAAACAAAAGACAACAAAAAGTCCCACTTTGCTTGCCATTACAGGGACTTAAATTGTAATGGGAGAGACAACATTTACACCAAAAGGTTTAGGCAGGATACATACAGAGTAGATACAAGGTAACAGAAAAAAGGCACCAATGCCTAGAAGTGGAGAGGGGCTTCAGAGGGAAGACTGGGAAAGGTCTCAAACAGTTATGAGAAACTCAACTCTCCAACTGAGCATATTACTGCTATTATGTTTTTTTTTTTGTGTATGTGCATGTGCCCGTGTGTCCAGACCTGTTGTTTCTTTAGTGCAGGAAGCTCCCTGTGAAGGGACCTCCTCTGCCAATGTAGGTTGACAATTGTTTCTCAATTTACAGTTGAGAGAACTAGAACTCCTGTGAGAGAGCGGAGTTTTCATCAAGTCTCCTGAAAGCTTTTGCTCTTCCTCATCCCTTGAGCCGTCCTAGGTAATCGTTTAAATGGCGAGGTACTCACTCTCTTGATCCAAAGAACACCAAAATCATGCAGGTCAAGGGGTTTAATCTCCGGGTCCACTTCAAGAACACCAGTGAAACAGCCTAAGCTATCAAGGGCATGCATATCCGAAAAGCTACCAAGTATTTGAAAGATGTTACATTGAAGAAGCAATGTGTTCCTTCCATGGATATAATGATGGAATTGGCAGGTGTGCCCATGCTTAGCAATGGGGTTGGACACAGGGTCATTGGCCCGAAAAAAGTGCTGAGTTCTTGCTGCATATGCTTAAAAATGCAGAGAGTAAGGCAGAACTGAAGGATTTGAATGTGGATTTTCTTGTCATTGAACATATCCAGGTTAACAAGGCTCCCAAAATGTGACGGCGTACTTACAGGGCTCATGGCTGAATCAACCCATACGTGAGTTCTCCTTGCCATATTGAGATGATACTTACTGAAAAGGAACAAATTGTTCTTAAGCCAGAAAAGGAGGTTGCTCGAAATAAAAAAGATATCCGAGAAGAAACTGAAGAAACAAAAACTTATGGCATGGGAGTAAATATGACATTAGACTGCAAATAAAAGTGAAATGAAAACAAAAAAAAATTATAGTTGAGAACTTAACTGACTTGCCCAGAGTGGCACAGTCAGCATGTTTTAAAGGTGGAAAACTAATCTGACTTTAACTCTAGAGCCCATTTGTTCTGTCCCCTTGCCTCTTGAGGGTATTTTTAGAGATATTCCTTATCGTGTAATTATTTATTTTGGTTTCTTTGTCCTAACGGATTCAAAGAAGTGATCCTTTTCCTCTAGAATATACAAATTTCATGTATACTTTCATATTTTGATAGGATTGTGAATTTTAACACTAGATGGGACTTGTGATCATCTCATCTTACCCAGAAAAGGTTAAATGACTTACCAAGGTCACATAGGTAATTAGTAGGACTATGATTTGAACTCTAGGTGCTTGCCACTGAAATCAGTACTCTTTACAGTATACAATGGTCTATTCCTGGAACATAGCAGTCCATTGAGGCTAGGTGGCATAGAAGATAGAACACTGGCCCTGGAGTCAGGAATAAATCTGGCTTCTGACCCTTACTAGCTGTATGATCCTGGAACTGTCTGCCTCAGTTTCTCCAACTATAAAGTAGGGACAATACTAGCACCTGACCCCTTGTCATGAAGATCAAATTAAATAATAGTTGTAAAATACCTGGCACATAGTGTGTGGAATACAAGATTGTGAAAGCTTCCCTATGAATAAATCAGACAAGGTAATACTCAAATAGTACAAATTTAGTTAGGATGTAGATCTCACCAGGCCTAAGTTTCATTTTCCTGTAAATCATATGATTTCGGGGAAATCAGGTGGTCTCCCTCTCCCCCCTCTCCTAGCCTACTCACAAACCGTCATCTTAACATTAAAATTTCCCTGTAATGTAATTCTGTAGTTTCTGTGCTAGTATTGGGTAAACGTATTCTGGGTTAGATTGTGAGGCCACCTGTCCCAGCAAATAGGGGGTGGGATTTCTTAGAATTGTTTGTACAAGGTTATATATCCCCTTGCCTGCCTTCTCCCCCTTGCCCCTCTTCACTACCATCTCCGCCCTGGTAGCGGGAGATGCCCAATTCTCGCGAGACTTGATCAAATAAAGCTTCTGTTTTGTTTCTACCTTGAGAAAACCGAGACACCTCTGTTTTTTTTTTATTTGAGCTGGTGGTCTGTTGTCCCACACAATAGTACTGTTGTTGAATCATTTCAGTAATGTCCAATGCTTCATGACCTCATTTGAGTTTTTATTGGCAAAGATACTGGAATGGTTTGCCATTTCTTTTTTCAGCTCATTTTTCAGATGAAGAACTGAGGCAAACAGGGTTAAATGACTTGCCCAAGATCACCCAACTAGTAAGTGTCTGAGGCCAGATTTGAAATCAGGAAGATCCCTTCCTGACTTCAGGCCCTTCACTCTATCTGCTGCATGACCTAGCTGCTCCTGGCAAATAGTAGGCACTTAATAAATGCTTGTTTCTTTCCTTTCCTCAAAAATGATCATTAATTTATACTTATAGTTGTATTTTATATTTGAATGTAACATTTATGACACAAATTGATTGCAGCAACATATTAATGAATCAAAGTATTAATGCTGGGTGAGTGTATTTGAGGTTACAAGAGAGTCTATCATTTTATTCGATATGGCAATCTAATCTTCTCTCCAGTATTATAATTTTGTGTTGTTTTGGCCTGAATAATGTTGTTGATCTCAATTGAAAGGTTTTTTTTAAATTTAATAAGCTTTCCTTTTTAAACAAATGCTTTATTTATTTTTAATATAGATTTGCATTGTTGTATTTTTACATCTCCCATATTTTTCCTTGTGACCCTTCCTTCCCAGAGATCAATTTCATATCAAAATATTTTTGAAGAGGAAAAAGAGAAAATAATCAGAAAAAAACAATCAACTCATTGAAAAAAATACAATATCATATGTAATTTTCCTCAACCAAGGACCTTCACTTCTACAAAAAAAACCAAGGAGAGGATGATTTTTATATTTCTTCCTTGGGAAAAAAATTTGTTCTTTACATTTTTACAACATTCAGTTTTGTAAGCTGGAGAAGGAAATGGCAAACCACTCCAGTATCTTTGCCAGGAAAACCTCATACAGTATTTAATCACAAAAAGTCAGACATGGCTGACATGATTTAACAACAATATATACTTTGAGGGTATTGTCATTGTATATAATGCCTGTTTTTAATATTCATTAATTTTTAGTTTTCAACATTCACTTCCATAAGATTTTGAGTTCTCAATTTTCTCTCCCTCTCTTCCCTCCACCCCAAGACAGCCTGCCATCTGATAAGGCTCTACATAAGTATTCATATTAAACATATTTTTACATTAGTCATGTTGTAAAGAAGAATTAGAACCAATGAGAGGAGCTATGAGAAAGAAACAACAAAAAAAGAGGGAAAGCAAATAGTATGCTTCGATATACATTCAGACTCCACAGTTCTTTTTCTGATGTGGATAGCATTTTCCATCAGGAGTCTTTTGGAGTTGTGTTAGATCCTTGCATTGCTAAGAAGAGGTAACTTTATCAAAATTAGTCATTGCAAAATGTTGCACAACATTGTACAATGTTCTCCTGGTTCTGCTCACTTCACTCAGCATTAGTTCATGTAAGGCTTTCCAGGTTTTTCTGAAGTCCACTTGCTCATCATTTCTTCTGGAACAATACTATTTCATTACATTCATATGCCACAACCTGTTCAGCCATTCCCCAATTGATGGGCATCCCCTCAATTTCTAATTCTTGGCCACCACAAAAAGAGTTGCTATAAATATTTTTGCACATGTGAGTCCTTTTTGATTTGTATGATCTCTTTGGGATATAGCCCTAGAACGGGTATTGCTGAGTCAAAGGATATATGCAATTTTATGCCCTTTGGGCATAGTTCCAAATTGCTCTCCAGAGTAGTTAGTTCATAACTCCACCAACGATGCATTAGTGTTCCAATTTTCCCATATCTTCTCCAACATTTATTATTTTCCTGTTTTGTCTGTCATGTTAGCCAATCTGATAAGTGTGATGTGGCACCTCAGAGTTATTTTGAAGGCATTTTTCTAATCAATAGTGATTTAGAGCATTTTTCATATGACTATAGATAGCTTTAATTTCTTCATCTGAAAACTTTCTGTTCATATCCTTTGACCATTTATTAATTGGGGAATGACTTGTATTCTTATAAATTTGACTCAGTTCTCTCTATATTTTAGAAATGAGGTCTTTGTCAGGGATACTAATTGTAAAAATTGTTTCCCAGCTTTCTGCTTTCCTTCTAATCTTGGTTGCATTGACTTTGTGCACAAAGTTTTAAATTTAATGTAATCAAAATTATCCATTTTGCTTTTCATAATGTTTGGTCATAAATTCTTCCCTTCTTAAATCTTTCAGGTAAACTATCCCTTGCTCTCCCAAATTGCTTACATTATCAGCCTTTATATATAATTGTGTACCCATTTTGAATTTATCTTATACAGTGCCTAGTTTCTGCCATACTATTTTCCAGTTTTCCCATCAGTTTTTGTTAAATAGTGAGTTATTATGCCAGCAGCTGGAGTCTTTGTGTTGATCAAACAGTAGATTACTATAGTCATTGACTACTGCGCCTTGCATACTTACCCAATTCCACTGATCCACCACTCTATTTCTTAGCCAGTACCAAGTAGTTTTGATGATAGCTGCTTTATAATACAATCTAAGATCCGCTATGGCTAGGCCACCTTCCATTGCATTTCTTTTCATTAATTCCCTTGATGTTCTGGACATTTTGTTCTCCCAGATGAATTTTATTATTATTTTTTCTAGCTCTATAAAATATAATTTGATTGGTATGACACTGAATAAGTAAATTAATTTAGGTAGAATGGTCATTTTTATTATATTATTTTATTATATCATTATATTATATTATTATTCATGTATTATATTATTATATTAGCTCAGCCTACCCATGAGCAACTAATATTTTCCCTATTATTTAGATCTGACTTTATTTGTGTGAAAAGTGTTTTGTAATTGTGTTCATATAATTCCTGGGCTTGTCTTTGGTAGGTAGACTTCCAAATATTTTATAATGTCTAGCTTTAAATGGAATTTCTCTTTCTCTCTCTTGCTGTTGGGCTTTGTTAGTAATATATAGGAACATTGAGGATTTATGTGGGTTTACCTGCAACTTTGCTAAAGTTATTTATTTCAAGTAGTTTTTTACTTGATTCTCTAGGATTCTCTAAGCATACCATCGTACCATCTGCAAAGAGTGATACCTTTGTTTCTTCTTTGCCTATTCTAATTCCTTCAATTTCTTTTTCTTCTCTTATTGCTAAAGCTAACATTTCTAGTACCATATGGAATAACAGTGGTGAAAATGGACATCCTTGTTTCACCTCCGATCTTATTGGAAATGCATCTAACTTATCTCCATTACATATAATGCTTGATGGTGGTTTTAGATAGATGCTACTTACCATTTTAAGGAAGACTCAATTTATTCCTATGCTCTCAAGCTGTTTTTAATAGGAATGGATGTTGTATTTTGTCAAAAGCTTTTTCTGCATCTGTTGAGATAATCATATGGTTTCTCTAGTTTTGTTGTTGATATGGTCAATTATGCTGATCGTTTTCCTAACATTGAACCAGCCCTGCATTCCTTTGTAAATCCTACTTGGTCATAGTGTATTATCCTTGAGATAAGTTGCTGTAATCTCTTTGATAATATTGTATTTAAAATTTTTGCAACTATATTCATTAGGAAAATTGGTCTATAATTTTCTTTCCCTGTTTTGGTTCTTCCCAGTTTAGGTATCAGCACTGTATTGTATCATAAAAATAATTTGGTAGGACTCCTTCACCTACTTTTCCAAATAGTTTATATAGTATTGGAATTAATTATCTTTTAAATGTTTGATAGAATTCACTTGTAAATCCATCTGACTCTGGAGATTTTTTCTTCGGGAGTTCATTGGTGGCTTGTTTATTTTTTTTTCTGAAATGGGGTTATTTAAGTATTTTATTTCCTCTTTTGTTAATCTGGGCAATTTATATTTTTGTAAATGTTCATCCATTTCACTAACATGGTCAAACTTATTGGCATATAGTTGGGCAAAATCCCTCCTAATTATTGTTTTAATTTCTTCTTCACTGGTGGCAAATTCGCCCTTTTCATTTTTGATACTGACAATTTGATTTTCTTCTTTTTTAATGAAATTAATCAAAGGTTTATCTCTTTTATTTTTTCTTCATAAAACCAGCTCTTTGTTTTATCTATTAGTTCAATAATTTTCTTAATTTCAATTTTATTAATCTCTCCTTTGTTTCTCAGAATTTCTAATTTGGTGTTTAATTGGGGATTTTCAATTTGTTTTTTTTCTAGCTTTTTTAATTGCATGCCCAATTCATTTATTTCCTATTTTTCTATTTTATTCATGTAAGCATTTAGAGATATAAAACTTCCCCTAAGAATAGCTTTTGCTGCATCCCATAACTTTTGGTATGTTGTCTCATTATTGTCATTCTCTTGGATGAAGTTACTGATTGTTTCTATAATTTGTTGTTTGACTCACTCATTCTTTATGATTAGATTATTTAGTTTCCAATTTTTAGTCTATTTTTCCATGGCCCTTTATTACATGTAATTTTATTGCATCATGATTTGAAAAGGATGCATTTAATATTTCTGCCTTTCTGCACTGGATTGTGAGGTTTCTATACCCTAATACATGGTCAATTTTTGCATAGGTCCCATGAACTGCTGAGAAAAAGGCATATTCCCTTATATCCCCATTCAATTTTTTCCAGAGGTCTACCATTTCTAACCTTTCTAAAATTCTATTCACCTTCTTAATTTCTTTCATGTTTATTTTGTGGTTAGATTTATCTAGTTCTTGGGGGGGTGTGGAGGTCCCCCACTATTATAGTTTTGCTATCTATTTCTTTCTGTGTAATGCTTATTTTTTGATGTTTGAATTATCCTTTTAAAAGATCATATTTAAAAAGTTCCTTCTATACTTGTATTTTGTCAAAGGTGTCTTTTCTTCATCTATAGAGATAATTACTAATTTTTAGAAGTGTTTAAAAATATTGTGTTGATTGTTTTACTAATTTTGATTAAGCTTTGTATCTGGGCTATAAATTTGGCTTAGTCATAATATAATAAATGACTTTTGGATGTATTGATATGTTACTGTAGCCATCTTGTCAGAATTTGTCATTGGATTGGTTAAATTGACCAGTATGTGCCTTGGGTTTTGAAGCATAAGTTTAGTATGTGTGTATGTATGTATGTATGCTTGTATGTATGATCTATCTTCTTTCATCTATCTATTTTTCTATTGGTGCTTTGTTTTCTGCTTTCAGAAATTGAGTGACTGTGTATTTTTTCCTGGATTATAGTGTTCAGGTTTTAAAATTTACTCTATTTTTCTGAGATGTCCTATGATCCTTAAAGTGTCTCTGGGAATCCTGTTTTTGAGATCAAAGGTTTTTGCTTGTAGAGAGATCATGTTTTCTTTTAACATTACTGCATTTTGCTTTTCCTCTTCTAGAGTGTCCTTCACATCAGTAAATTTGCATTCTTTTTTTTTGGAGGGGGGGAAGGCAGGGCAATTGGGGTTAAGTGACTTGCCCAAGGTCACATAGCTAGTAAGTGTGTCAAGTGTCTGAGGCCACATTTGAACTCAGGTCCTCCTGACTCCAGGGCCAGTGCTCTACTCACTGTGCCACCTAGACACCAAGACAATTTTTAGGCATTCATTTGTACAAGATTTTCAGTTCAAAATTTTTCTCCTGCTCTCTCTTCCCTTCCCTCCCCTTTCCTAAAATGGTAGGCAATTTGATATGGCTTATATATGTGCTATCATGTAAAACACATTTCCATGTTAGTCATAGTTGTGAAAAAAAGAAACAGATCAAAAGGAAAAAATGAAAAAATAAAGTAAGTTTAAAAAGTATACTTCAATCTGCATTCAGAGTCTATCAGTTCTTTATCTGTATGGAGATAACATTTTCTATCATGAGTCCTTTGTCTTGTCTAGGATTGTTGTGTTCCTGAGAAGAGCACATTTAGGGTTATGTTTCTGATACTGTGTACAATGTTTTTGTGGTTCTGTTCATTTCACTTTGCACCAATTTGTACAAGTCTTTGCAAGATTTTCTGAAATCTGCCTGTTCATTTCTTATTGCAAAATAGTATTCCATTACATTCATATACCACAGCTTGTTCACCCATTCCCAATTGATGGGCATCCCCTCATTTTCCAATATTTTGCCACCATGAAAGGGCTGCTATAAATATATATTTTTTAAATTTATATTTTTTTATTTATTTAATATTTTGAGTTTTCAGCATTGATTTCCACAATATTTTGAATTACAAATTTTCTCCCCATTTCTACCCTCCCCCCGCTCCAAGATGGCATATATTCTGATTGCTCCATTCCCCAGTCAGCCCTCCCTTCTGTCACCCCACTCCCCCCATCACCTTTTCTCTTACTTTCTTGTAGGGCAAGATAGATTGCTATGCCCCATTGCCTGTATATCTTATTTCCCAGTTGCATGAAAAAACTACTTTTTTTTGAACATCTGCTTTTAAAATTTGAGTTCCAAATTCTCTCCCTTCTTTCCTCCCCACACACCCTCCCTAAGAAGGAAAGCAATTCAACATAGGTCACACATGTATCATTATGTAAAACCCTTCCACAATACTCATGTTGTGAAAGACTAACTATATTTTGCTCCCTCCTATCCTGTCCCCCTTTATTCACTTTTCTCCATTGACCCTGTCCTTTTTTGAAAGTGTTTGCTTTTGATTAACTCCTCCCCATATCTGCCATCCCTTCTATTGTCCCCTCTTTTTTATCCCCTTCCTCCTTCTTTCCTGTGGGGTAAGATAGCCAATTGAGTGTGTATGTTATTCCCTCCTCAAGTCAAATCTGGTGAGAGCAAGATTCACACATTCCCCCTTACCTGCCCCCTCTTCCGTTCCAACAGAACTGCTTTTTCTTGCCACTTTTATGTGAGAAAATTTACCCCATTCTATCACTCCCTTTCTCCCTCTCTCAATATATTCCTCTCTCATCCCTTAGTTTTGTTTTTTTAGATATCATCTCTTCATGTTCAACTCACCCTATGCCCTCTGTCTATATATATATATATATATATATATATATATATACATGTATGTATGTATGTATGTATGTATGTATATTCCCTTCAGCTACCCTAATACTGAGGTCTCATGAATTACACACATCATCTTTCCATGTAGGAATGTAAACAAAACAGTTCAACTTTAGTAAATCCCTTATGATTTCTCTTTCTTGTTTACCTTTTTCTGCTTCTCTTGATTCTTGTGTTTGAAAGTCAAATTTTCTATTCAGCTCTGGTATTTTCACTGAGAAAGCTTGAAAGTCCTCTATTTTATTGAAAATCCATATTTCGCCATGGAGTAGGATACTGAGTTTTGCTGGGTAGGTGATTCTTGGTTTTAATCCTAGATCCATTGACCTCTGGAATATCATATTCCAAGCCCTTTGATCCCTTAAAGTTGAAGCTGCTAGATCTTGTGTTATCCTGATTATGTTTCCACAATACTCAATTTGTTTCTTTCTGGCTGCTTGCAGTATTTTCTCCTTGATCTGGGAGCTCTGGAATTTGGCGGCAATATTCCTAGGAGCTTTCTTTCTGGGATCTTTTTCAAGAGATGATTGGTAGATTCTTTCAATTTCTATTTTACCCTCTGGCTCTAGACTATCAGGGCAGTTTTCCTTGATAATTTCTTGAAAGATGGTATCTAGGCTCTTTTTTTGATCAAGGCTTTCAGGTAGTCCAATAATTTTTAAATTATCTCTCCTAGATCTATTCTCCAGGTCAGTGGTTTTTCCAATGAGATATTTCACATTGTCTTCCATTTTTTTCATTCCTTTAGTTCTGTTTTATAATATCTTGGTTTCTCATAAAGTCACTAGCTTTCACTTGCTCCAATCTAATTTTTAAGGTGGTATTTTCTTCAGTGGTCTTTTGGACCTCCTTTTCTATTTGGCTAATTCTGCCTTTCAAGGCATTCTTCTTCTCATAGGCTTTTTGGAGCTCTTTTGACATTTGGGTTAATCTATTCTTTAAGGTGATATTTTCTTCAGTATTTTTTTGGGTCTCCTTTAGCAAGTCATTGACTTGTTTTTTATGGTTTTCTTTCATCACTCTCGTTTCTCTTCCCAATTTTTCCTCTACTTCTCTCACTTGCTTTTCCAAATCCTTTTTGAGCTCTTCCATGGCCTGAGACCAATTCATATTTTTCTTGGAGGCTTTTGATGTAGTCTCTTTGACTTTGTTGACTTCTTCTGGCTGTATGTTTTGTTCTTCTTTGTCACCAAAAAAAGATTCCAAAGTCTGAGTCTGAATCTGGGACAGTATTCGTTGCCTGTTCATGTTCCCAGCCAACTACTTGACCCTTGAGCCTTTTCGTAAAGGTACGACTGCTTGTAGAGTATAGACTACTTTGTCCCAAGCTTGAGGTGCTGAGCTGATGTTTTCAGAGCTACTTCTACACAGCAAGCTCTGCCACACCAGAGCTCCTTCTCCCCCAAGAACCACCAACCAGGATTGCAGCCCCCATTCAGGCAGTGCAAAGCAGGCTTTGCACTCCCACCCTAATCTGCTGCTTAATTCCTCCCACCAGGTAGGCCTTGGGCTGGAAGCAACTGTAGCTGTAGCTCTGGAAGCAGCCTCTGAGCTGCACTACTTCCATGCCTCCGGGGCAGTGGCCAACTGCCAACTCCTTTCCCTCTGTCCCAGCAGCTTTTCCTGTTAACCTTCTTTGTTGTCTTTGGTGTCTGTGGATTGAGAAGTCTGGTAACTGCCACAGCTTAATGATTCAGGGCCCTACGGCCTGTTCTGCCTGGCTCCTGCTCTGGTTGGTCCTGTTACGGCCCACACTGGACTCTGCTCCACTCCGCTCTCAGCTCCGTGTGATAGACCCTTCTCAGCGACCATCCAGGCTGTCCTGGGCTGGACCCCTGCTTCCCTCTGCTGTTCTGTGGGTTCTGCAGCTCTAGAATTTGTTCAGAGCCATTTTTATTGGTGTTTAGAGGGCCCTGCAGGAGAGCTTAAGCAAATCCATGCTTTCCATCCACCATCTTGGCTGTGCCCACTGCTATAAATATTTTTGTACATGTAGCTCCTACCTCTTTTTTTATGATCTCCTTGGAATAGTGACCTAATAGTGGTATTGCTGGATCAAAGGGCATGCACATTTTGGTTGCCCTTTGGGTATAGTTCCAATATTCTCCAAAATGGTTGGATCAGTTCACAACTCTGCCAACAGTGCATTAATGTCCTAATTATCTCACATCCTCTCCAACATTTCCCTTTTTGTTCATGTTAGCCAATCTGACAGGTGTGAGGTGGTACCTCAGAATGATTTTTATTTGCATTTCTCTAATAAAAAAATGGTTTAGAGCACTTCTTCATGTGCTATAGATATTTCATCTCCAAACTGCCTGTTCATCTCCTTTGACCATTTATCAATTGGGGAATGGCTTGTATTATTATAAATTTGACTCAGTTTTCTATATATCTGAGAAATGAGGCCTTCATCAGAGACACTTGCTATAAAGATAATTTCCAGATTTCTGCTTTCCTTCTAATTTCTGTTGCATTGGTTTTGTTTGTGCAAAAACTTTTTAATTCAATATAATGAAAATTATGTTTGACATTTTGTAATGCTTTCTATCATTTGTTTGGAAAATGTTTAATTTTTCATGATGTTTTTGTATTCATTCTTCTAATTATAGTGTCCTATTGATTTAGCTGCTTGTGTTTTTTAAAATGTATTTTATTCCTCTTGAAATCTCTTTTAGTTTTAGCCTTTCCCCTCCTTAAATTCCTCTGTCACCCCCCACCCCACTTTGATAATTGTTATGTTCTCCAGATTTAACTTGCAAAGCTACCTCAACCTCCAACCATGATGGGAGACTTTAACTTTCACTATATTCAGGTTGCTGCACTTAAGTAGATTGCAGAGGAGGGACAAAACTGGTTCCAATTAGATTTCAGTCCCTTTTTCTTTGGGACTGGTGGGGCTACACATACTGGTTTCCTTCCAACTTTTATTCTTCACTTCTCTGGCTGAGTTGAATCAGTTTCTGCCACTTTTTGGAGGGCTGAAGGATAGTGGGCTGATGATTCTTGATACAATAATTACAGCTTTGTTATGCCTTAACCTAGGGTTCCCCCAGGTAGAAGAAGGCCAAATTCCCTTCCCTCAATTGAGTCATCACTCCTCACATGGCTGGGTAGGGTTCATGTTTGTTCATTGCAATGAGATGGAGGATGGGCAGGAGTATGCTGATGAAATCTCTCCAAAAGAAGGGGAATACCTACATGAGTTACAGGCACAAACTTGTGGGTTAGCTTGTGCACCAAGCCAGAGCATAAAAGCTCCTGGAGGAGAGGTGTTGAGTGAGTGTCTTAAGGATTAATGTTCTCTAGAGCTAATTTAAAAGGTTTGTTGGACTTCTAACTTTCTTATTTTGTGAATTCAGCTGTGATGTTCTACCTTTGATGCATAGTTCCTATTTTAAATTTTTTTTCAAGTTAAAAAGTTAGTGGGAATTGGAAAAAATGTCTAGTTTACCATATTATTAATCACACAATCTATTAATTAAACTCATGCCTTGTTGATTCTTTTTCTTTCTTACATTACTGTCACCTTCTCCTGATTCTCACCTTTCTTAAAGAACTTTCCCTTTTAACAAATAAGTATACCTAAGGAAAACAAATCAATGTATTGGTCATTTTTTGTCAATGTATGCCTCATTTCATAGCTACAGGTGACCACTTCTATTCTAAGAGGAAGGAGGCCTATTTCTCTATCAATCCTATAAAGTCAGAATTAATCTCTGCATTGATCAGAGCTGTGTTATCTTCTCAGTGTTGTTTCCTTTCCATCACTGTGGACATTCTGTAAATTGCTCTCCTGGTTCCGTTTACTGTACTCTGCAGTAAGTTTGTCCAAGTCTTTTTTGGGTTACTTCTTCACATTAATCACTAAGAGAAGTTTTCATAGCCTCTAATAGTGCAACTTCGGGGGTTTCAAGGTATTTGTCTGTGGATAGAAATCTGCAATGGTTGCTGGAATTTTGATCAACCTCTGAGCATGTGAGGGTTATTAGGAGGTAGATGCTGCCAAGATGCTTGTCTTGGGGGCAATGTTTGTGTCATGAGATTGATGTTGCTATTTATATGATGGAGATCAAGATTCTAATGGGATTCCACAAAGGAGTCAGAATCACCCATGAAATTTATGGATCCTTCTGCTAAGCCATATGCCAGGAGTACGGTGTTATAGCAAGCTGTCATTCAGCAAAGGTTGTTGTAGCTTATTTTGTTGACATTTTGAAGTGCCTGTTTTTTTTACCTTTGCATTCTACTTAGGCTGAATCTCAAAGCCAAAAAAAAGTACAAGGCCAAGTTCATTTATATTAAATACATTGGCTTTATAAATCACAGAGAAAGAACAGTAGATTCATAAGATACAACAGGGTCTTAATTCCATTTGCTGGCATGTGGTTCATCTGGCATTTAGACATGTGTTTCCTGATGTGTTAAAAATAAATCCTCCTCATTTATATCATAGAGAATGTTGAAATTCTGTTGTTCAGCTATTTGGATATCAATTCCACATTATTCTTGTTGATAGTTAACTTATATGTGTGTCTCTCCACTAGAGCAGGACATTTTGGTAAAGTGTCTTGGTGTTTTGGAATAGAGATTAGACTTTTTCATTTTGAACACAAATGCCAAATCTAGGAGCCAAAGGGGGAAGTTTCAAAAAGGCATATTTAGGATCATTGTAAAGAAAAATTTTCCTAAATGTAATAGAGTATTGGCCCACTTACACCCTTTACTGGCACACAGCCAAGTATATGACAAGTAAAATGAGGGACTAATCAATGACCCAGTTCTTATGAGAATGTGTAGAGTATTTTACTGATTCAATCCCTACATAGACTCTACATCATGCATAGACCCTCTCTAAGTCGTTCCAGTCTCCTAACCACATGGTAAAGAGGAGCCTCTTTGATAGGAGGTGAAGAAAGAAGTGGAGGTGCATTCAAAGAGCAAAGCCCCTACCCTCTGCCTGACTTCCTCCTGACTGATGACATTTGAGCAAAAGAAGAAAGATGATGATATAAGGGGAAAGGTCCCAGACTCTCTCTATATATTCTTTACCTTGGCAGTTCTTATTTCTTTTCGGTTGAAAGAGATTAAAGTCTATAACCTTGCTCATTTCAGACACTCAGGAGAGCAAGTCACTAGGAGATGAATCTACAGCTTTGAGGCTCACAGGAACAAGGAAAGACCTTCAGGACTTAACCCAACAGTAGTTGAGATAGGCTTATGCATCAGTGATGGTGCATTTGGAAGTGAATTTGGTGGGACAAACACTTTGTAGAAAGAAAGTTAACAGGGTTGAGCGAAAATGATAGAGTAAAAACAGGGACTTGCTTGAACTTTCCCCCAAACTCCTCCAAATACCTGTAAAAAATGATTCTAATCAAATCCTAGAACAGCAAAGCCAAAAAAATGACAAAGTGAAACAAATTTCCGGCCCAAGACAACCTGGAAGGTAGACAAGAAAGGTCCATTGCACTGGGCTGGGAGAGGAGTACAGACCAGTGCTGGCTGTGCTGGCACAGACTGGGTCCCCAAGTAAACCTGGAGTTGGCCTCAGGGGACTGAATCACTGGCAGCTGTGGCAGTTTCCAGACTTATCAACCCAAGAATGCCAAAGACAACTTAGATGGTCAGTAGGAAAGGTCTGTCAGATTTGGGTGAGAGAGGAGCATGGTCTGGCCCCAGTGACAGGAGTGGTGGTGGCAGCAGTGTTAGTGGCTGCTTTTGGAGCTCTTGGCCCACAGACAGTAGAGGGATAGAGTGGATGATCAGAGGGGGATTTCAGGGATCTCTTTGCTGGCATTGAGGCAGGATTCTCTTGCTTTGCCCTGCATGAATCTGGGTCGCTGTCCTGGGTGGTGGTCCTGGGGTGAGGAGTGCTGGCGTGGTGGAGCTTTTGGGTACAGTGGAAAGGAAATCCTCCTTATAGATCCAAGGCAGAAAAGAGTGCTTGTGGTCACTCACAGACCAGAGCACAGTCCAAGAAAGGAGTGAACACCTATACATTGATCAAACCACCTTGGAAAAACTGAAAATTTACAGGCCCCTAGAAGTATCTCTGAAAACAGCTGCAGAAAACCCCTGAAGCTTGGGACAGTATGCCCTCCACACTGGAAGCAGAGTCCTGACTTAACAAAGACCTAAAAGGTCAAGTAATTGGCTGGGGAAATGAGCAAACAGCAGAAAAAAATTACACTATAGATTCTTACTATGGTGACAAGGAAGATCAAAACATACAACCAGAAGAAGACAACAAAGTCAAAGCTCTCATTTCAAGAGCCACCAAGAAAAATAGGAATTGGTTGCAGGCCATGGAAGAGCTCTAAAAGGATTTTGAAAATTAAGCAAGAGAAGTAGAGGAAAAATTGAGAAGAGAAATGAGAGTGATGCAAGAAAAGTGTGAAAAAGGAGTGAACAGCTTACTAAAGGAGACCCTCAAAAATACTGAAGAAAATAACACCTTAAAAAATAGACTAACCCAAATGGCAAAAGCGATCCAAAATCCAATGTGGAGAAAAATGCCTTAAAAAGTAGAATTGGCCAAATGGAAAAGGAGATCCAAAAGCACCTTGAAGAAAATAATTCCTTAAAGATAAGAATAGAGCAAATGGAACCTAATGACTCTATGAGAAATCAAGAAATTATAAAACAAAACCAAAAGAATGAAAAAAATAAAAGACAATGCAAAATATCTCACTGAAAAAAAAACAACTGACCTGGAAAATAGATCTAGTAGAGATAATTTAAAAATTATTGGTCTACCTGAAAGCCATGATTAAAAAAAAATAAACCTAGACATCATCTTGCAAGAAATTGTCAAGGAAAACTTCCCTGATATTCTAGAACCACAGGGTAAAATAGAAATTGGAAGAATCCACCGATCACCTCCTGAAAGAGATCCCAAAAGGAAAATTCCTAGGAATATTGTAGCCAAATTCAAGACTTCTCAGGTCAAGGAGAAAATATTGGAAGCAGCCAGAGAGAAACAATTCAAGTATGGTGAAGCCATAGTAAGGGTAACCCAAGATTTAGCAGTTTCTACATTAAGGGATAGAAGGCTTGGAATATGATATTCCAGAGGTCAAAGGAACTGGGATTAAAATCAAGAATCACCTACCCAGAAAAGCTGAGTATAATCCTTCAGAGGATAAGACAGATGTTCAATGAAATAGAGGACTTTCAAGCATTCTTGATGAAAAGACCAGAGCTGAATAGAAAATTTGACTTTCAAATACAAGAATCAAGAGAAACATGAAAAGGTAAACTGGAAAGAGAAATCATAAGGGACTTATTACATTTGAACTGTTTACATTCCTACACGGAAAGATGATGTTTATAACTCATGAGAGCTTTCTCAGAATTAGGGTAGTTGGAGGGGTGAGTTGAATATGAAGAGATGATATCTAAAAAATAAAATTAAGGAGTGGAGGGCAGCCCAGCCTGGGACATGCCAGGAAAGACCAGGCTGGAGCAGACGGGGTGGAGCAGGCCTCAGGGCCCTGAATCACTGAGCTGTAGTGGCAGTTTCCAGACTTCTCAACCCACAAACATCAAAGACAATGTAGCAGGTCCGTGGGAAAACTGTTGGACCTGGTTAGAGAGGGCATGGTCCAGCCCCATCCCTGGGGTAGTAGAGGGGACTGCAGTAGTGGTGGCAGCAGCTTCTGGAGCTCCAGGCCCACAGATAGTGGGGGGAATCAAGCTACTGAACAGAGTGGAAGTGCAGGAATCTCTTTGCTGGCATTGAGGCAGGATTCTCTTGCTTTGCACAGCAGAAAGGAGTGCTTGCACTCATAGACCAGACCTTGGGCCAGGAGAGGAGCATCATACCACCTCAGAATAGAAGTAGCTCTGAAAATAGCAGTGCAAAATGCCTAAAGTTGGGGCAAAGCATTCTCCACTCTGAAAGCAGTCATACCCTGACCAAAAGCTCAAAAGTCAAGTAATTGACTGGGAAAATGAGCAAGCAGTGTAAAATGGCTCAGACTCAGACTATAGAATCTTTTTTTGGTGACAAAGAATATCAAAACATACAACCAGAAGAAGTCAACAAAGTCAAATAGCCTACATCCAAAGCCTCCAAGAAAAATATGAATTGGTCTCAGGCCATGGAAGAGCTCAAAAAGGATTTGGAAATTCAAGTAAGAGAAGTAGAGGAAAAATTGGGAAGAGAAATGAGAGCAATGTAAGAAAATCATGAAAAATGAGTCAAAGCTTGCTAAAGGAGACCCCCCCCAAAATACTGAAGAAAATAACACTTTGAAATGGCAAAAGAGGTCCAAAAAGCCAATGAGGAGAAGAATGTCTTAAAAGACAGAATTAGCCAAATGGAAAAAGAGGTACAAAAGATCAATGAAGAAAAAAATGCCTTAAAGATTAGAATGGAGCAAGTGGAAGCTAGTGACTTCGTGAGAAATCAAGAAATTATAAAACAAAACCAAAAGAATGAAAAAATGGAAGACAATGTGAAATATCTCATTGGAAAAACCAATGACCTGGAGAATAGATCTAGGAGAGATAATTTAAAAATTATTGGACTACCTGAAAGCTATCATCAAAAGGAGAGCCTAGACATAATCTTTCAAGAAATTGTCGAGGAAAACTGCCCTGATATTCTAGAACTAGGGGGTAAAATAGAAATTGAAAGAATCCACCAATCGCCTCTTGAAAAAGATCCCAAAAAGCAACCTCCTAGGAATATTGTATCCAAATTCCAGCATTATTGCAGGGTGCCAGAAAGAAAGAGATGGGGAGAACATTTGTAACTCAAAATCTTGTGGAAATGAATGTTGAAAACTAAAAATAAATTCAAAAAATAAAATTAAGGTGGGAGAGAGGAATGTACTGGGAGAAGGAGAAAGGGAGAGGTAGAATAGGGTAACTTATCTCACATAAAAGAGGCAAGAAAAAGCTTTTACAGTGGAGCGGAAGAGGGGGGAGAGGTGAGAGGGAATGAATGAACCTTACTCTCACTGGATTTGGCTTAAGGAGGGAATAACATACACATTCAATTGGGTATGGAAATCTATCTTACCCTACAGGAAAGTAAGGGGAAAGGGGATAAGAGGTAGGGGGAATGATAGAAGGGAGGGCAGATTGGGGGAGGGAGTAATTAGAAGCAAACACTTTTGAGGAGGGACAGGGTGAAAAGAGGGAATAGAATAAATGGAGAGTGGGATAGGATGGAGGGAAATACAGTTAGTCCTTCACAACATGAATGTTATGGAAGTGTTTTGCATAACTATACATGTATAACCTATATCGAATTGCTTGCCTTCTCAATGAGGGTGGGTGGAGAGGAAAGAAGGGATAGAATTTAACTCAAAGTTTTAAAAATGAATGTTAAAATCATTTTACATGCAACTGGGACATAAGATATATAGGCAATGGGGTATAGAAATCTATCTTGCCCTATAGGAAAATAGAAGGGAAACGGATAAAAAAGGGGGAAGGGTGATAGAAGGGAGGGCAGATTGGAAGAAGGGATAATCACAATGCGCACTCTCTTGGGGTGTGGGGAGGAGAGAAATCGGGAGTAAATTTGGAACTCAAAATCTTGTGGAAGTGATTGTTGAAAACTAAAAATAAATGAATTAATATTAAAAAGAAAAAGAAACAGAGTTACGTCTGAGCCCACAGACTAAGGTGATATAGAGAACAGTGTATCTTTGAAAGCGTTTTTGTGGAGAGGAATGTTTTTACTTCTGTTCTTGCTGTATTTTTGAAGTAAATATCCTCTTACAAAAGTTAATTAAATTATTTGACTAAATACAATCATTGGGCTAATCATGGGTGGCTAATATTAAGGGGATCACATTGGAATTGAAGCTCTGTAAAATAACACTATAGAAGGGACATCCCAACCCATCAGGGTCATGCCTAGAACCTTAAAATTGAGGTATAGCTGGCATTCTTCTAGTACAGGGTGTTTGCTATACTAATAATTAGTGTCACCCAAAAGTGGAGTGAGATGCCACAGGACCTAACAGATTGCTCCTCACCGGGTAGCTGCAAGAAAGTTTGGTTGACTGGTAATTTTGTTTTGTTGTAAACTATATTTTTTAGGTATTGGTTGAATTAAATGGCCACAAATTGAACTGGTTATTGGGACTTTCCTACTTGAGGATCCCCAGAGACAATACTAGAGCATACCACATTGTATATTTAAATACAACTGAATCCACTAGAAATTCTTTGATATTCATTAGTTGTTAGCGAAAGGATGAAATGATACAGCATCAGGAACAAATAAAGATAATGTCACCATCTCCAGCTGGGCTGGAGTAGAGGAATAGCATATGAGAGTTGAGGAATTGGGAGGTTAGAGTACTTAACAAAATATTAACATGAATGTTGAAGTCCCCAAGTATAAGGAAGGAGTTGGGAGGGAGAGGAAGACTGTGAGACAGTCACTGAATTCACTGAGTAAGGCATGAGGAAGTCATGGGGCTTGTTAGATAGCAGTCACTAGGATCCAGTTTGGCTGACAATTGTGGATAGAGTGAACCTCAGAAGAGGAATGATTGCTATGTGAAAATTGAAGAGGGAAGATTTGGAAATGGCAACATGGGTAAAGGAGTGTTCTGACTCCCTCCGCAGGACCAATGAGTTGCAGGCAAGGTGTGGAGAAAAACAGCCTGGCCAGGGATTCAAGTTCTTTCGAAGTGGGGAGAAAACCAGGTCGTGGTGAGTGCTTGTAGATGGAGGAGCAAGAGAGGAAGATGTCTAAAATGAAGTAAATATGTTGATTATAGAGTTAGAGTTCCAGAGGGCATAGCGGAAGAGGAGGAAAGAATTGGAATGGGATAGTGGTGAGTAGGGGTATAAAGTTGAGATTTGGAGATTGAAAGATCCGGGCGCAAGAGTTTGGGAAGGAGGCTTGCTCTTAAGAGGAGTCAGGAGTTTGCAAATCCTTGGAAAATGAGCCAGAGCACTGTTTGGTTGGATGGAGCTTTGCTCAAGAAGGTAGATGAATGAATTGTCTGGTGTCACAGCTTGGTATCACAGTCTTCCACATACTGTTTTAGTTCCCAGGAGGCTCACTTTGCCTTTGACAGCAGGCATACTTGCTGCACTTCCCAGGTCAAAAGGGAAGATATTAACATGCACATACAACACATGCATATACATACATGCACATATAAGAATAAACTATAATACATACTCACAAATAAACATGCACATATGTATACATATATTTGCATGCACACATATAATAATGTAAACATGTACGTGTATACAGATCTTAAATATGTGGGCTTCAATCAGAGAATGCATTAAAATCTGCGTTTGCTTTTTAGATCTTTGCAGTGGAAAAGGGGTTAGATATTTTTATCATGAACTTTTGTTTCATCAATGAAAAAAATGGGTCACAGAGGGGTTGAATGGCAAAAAGTTATAGAGAGATAGATTTAAATTTCATGTAAAGGAAAAAAAATTCAAACAAAAAAAATCAAACAATTAGAGCTGTTCAAAAGTGTAATGGGCCAACTTGAGAGTAAGAAGATTTTTCCATCATTGGAGGTCTTCCAAAAGAGGATGGATGATGACTTTTTAATTATATTCTAGAGGGGATTCTTGATTTAGTATGGATTGGACTAGATGATTCCTTTGAATTCTTTGAGTCTATCATTTTAAGATTCTGCAAAATGATTTGCACAAAATTACATAGCAAATTAGTGATAGAGTTGGGATGAGAGCATAGGCTACCTCATTCCTAGGACGATGTTTTTTTCCATTATGTTTCATTACCGGTATTCTTTTTTTTTCGACAAAAAGCTCAAATAAACTTGATTGGAAAATTTGGTTTCCTGGTGAAGTTCATCATCATTGTATAGCAGTTTCAGAATGGCATATTTTCACAGGTTCTGAATAATGGATGATGTTCTGACACTTTCCCAGTCACCAATGGAGTGAAGCAGGGCTGTGTGCTTGCTCTCATGCTTTTTAGCATGATGTTTTCAGCAATGTTGTCAAACACCTTCAACAAGGACAAAGATGGCATCAGGGTCAGCTACTGCACTGATGATAAATTATTTAACTTGAAAAGGCTACAAGCCAAGGCTAAAGTGGAAGAAAGTTAGTGAACAACTTTTTATTTGTATATGATCATGCACTCAATGCACCCTTTGAAGCTAAGATGTAACAGAGTGTGGATTGATTCTCTGTGCTTGTGCTAATTTTGGCCCGATGATTAGCACTAAGAAAGCAGAGGTTTACCACCAGCCAGCACTGCTGCACCCATCCAAGGAACCACCAGTTATGGCAAATGGAGAGATTTTGAATGCTGTGGATAAGTTCACCTTGGCAGTATACTTTCCAAGGATGTACAAATAGATGATGAAATTGATGCACATGTTGCCAGAGCTCAGTGTTTGAGAGGCCCCAAGGGAAAATGTGTGAGAGAAGAGGTATTAGGCCATCTACCAAACTAAGGATCTACACAACTCTTTTGCTGACCTCATTGTTATATGCCTATGAAATTCAGACAGTCTACCAGTAACATACCAGGAAACAAAATCACTTTCATTTGAATTGTCTTATAGAGATTCTGAAGATCACTTGGCAAAATAAGGTACCAGACACTGAAGTCCCTTCTTGAGCTGAACTGCCAAGCATTCAAATTCTTCTGCAGAGAGTGCACTTCCAATGGGTTGGCCACATTTTTTGAATGTCAAATGTGTGTTTACCTAAAAGATTATTTTACAAAGAACTCACGCAAGGCAAGCAGTCACAAAGAGGTCATAAGAAGTGGTATGGAGATACTTTCAAGGTCTCTCTGAAGAACTCTGGAATCAATTGCAAGACATGGGAGACAGTGGAGCAAGACCATCCAGCATGGCATGCCTGCATCAAAGAAGGTGCTTTGCTCTATGAGCAAAGAAAAATTGTAGTGGCTCAAAGAAAACACGAGATGCATAAATTCAGAGACATCTCCACTTCAAATCTTCACATGGAATATTTGTGCCTGACTTGTGGTAGAGCCTTCTGAGCTCTATTGGGTCTGATGAACCACTGTTGTGTATACTATACCTTGATGACAATATAGTGATATCACTTTGGCTTTTGAGCATGAAGGAAGACAACAATACATAGCCTACATACTGAATAGCTAGCATTTATGTAGCACTTTAAGGTTTAGAAAACACTTTACTTAAGTTATCTCATATATCCTCACAACAACTTTATGAGGTAGGTGCTATTATCATCTCCATTTTACAGATGAGGAAACTGAGACACAGAGAGGTTAAGTAAGTTGCCAAGAGTCATACAGCTAGTAAGTGTCTAAGGTAAGATTTGAACTTGGATTTTTCTGGCTCCAGGTTTAGCTCTTTAGCCACAGTGCCATAGTTTTGTTTGCCTTTTACATTCCTGAATTTTTAAAGGAACAGGTCTACGTTAGTCCTTATACTCAATAGTGTTATTGTGTGTACAGAAAATTGATCATGTAAAATCAATTAACATTTAAGTAGGGGACCTGGATGTGTTATGCATGATAACCTTGCAAGACTAGTTACCAACCAGGTGAGTCCTTCCTTTTTTTTAATTAAGATTTTTTATTTTTAGGTTACAACACTCAGTTCCGCATGTTTTTGAGTTCCAGATTTTCTTCCCCCTCTCCCTTTCCACTTTCCCCCCCAAGATGGCATGGAATCTGACATATCTTCTACATATAGCTTTGCATTAAACTTATCTACACAACAGTCAAGTTGTAAAGAATTATGACCAATGGAATGAATTATGAGAAAGAAGAAACAAAACAAAAAAATTATAGAAAAAAAGGAGAGCAAATAGTTTCCCTCAATCTGCATTCAGACTCCATAATTCTTTCTCTGGATGTAGCTAGATCTTTCCATCATGAGTCCTTTGGAGTTGTCTTTGAACCTTGCATTGCTGAGAAGAGCCAAGTCTATCAAAGTTAGTCATCACAGAAGCAATATGTCTGTGGTTGTATACAAAGTTCTCCTGGTTTTGCTCCCCTCACTCAGTATCATATCATTTACGTCTTTCCAGGTTGTTATGAAGTCTGTATCTTCCCCATTTCTTATAGCACAATGGTATTCCATTACATTCACATACCACAACTTGTTTAGCCATTCCCCAATTGATGGCCATCCCTTTGATTTTGAATTCTTTGCTACCACAAAAAGAGCAGCTATAAATATTTTTGTACATACTGGTCCCTTTCCCACTTGTGTGATCTCTTTGGGATACAGCCCTAGAAGTGGTATTGCTGGGTCAAAGGGTATGTGCATTTTTGTAGCCCTTCAGGCACAGTTCCAAATTGCTCTCCAGAATGGCTGGATCAGTTCACAACTCCACCAACAATGTAACAGTGTTGCAATTTTCCCACATACTCTCCAGCATTTATCATTTTCCTGGTTTGTAATGTTGGTCAATCTGACAGGAGAGATGTGATACCTAAGAGTTGTTTTGAAGTGCATTTCTTTAATCAATAGTGATTTAGAGCATTTTTTCATATGCCTATAAATATCTTTAATTTCTTCCTCTGAAAACTGTTCATATCCTTTGATCATTTCTCAAATGGGGAATGACTTGTATTGCTACAAATTTGGCTCAGTTCCCTGTATATTTTAGAGATGAGGCCTTTATCAGAGAAACTAGTTGTAAAGATTTTCTCCCAATTTCCTGCTTCCCTCCTAGTCTTTGTTGCATTGGCTTTTTTTGTACAAAAACATTTCAGTTTAACATAATTAAAATTATCCATTTTGCATTTTGTAATGCTCTCTATCTCTTGTTGGGTCATGAATTCTTTTCTTTTCCATAAATCTGATAGGTAAACTATTCCTTGCTCTCCCAAATTGCTTACAGTTTCAGCCTTTATTCCTAAATCATGAACCCATTTTGACTTTATTTAGGTATATGGTGTCAGATATTGGTCTATGCCCAGTTTCTGCCCTAGCATTTTCCAATTTTTCAAGCAGTTTTTGTGAAATTGTGAATTCTTATCCCAGAAGCTGAGTTCTTTGGGTTTATCAAAGAGTAGATTGCTATAGTCATTGACTACTGTGTCTTATGTACCTAAGCTATTCCACTGATCCATCACTCTGTTTTTTAGCCAGTACCAAGTAGTTTTGATGACTGCTGCTTTATGGTACAGTTTAATATCTGGTTTGGCTAGGTCACCTTCCCTGGCATTTCTTTTCATTAATTCCTTGATATTCTGGATCTTTTGTTCTTCTAGATAAATTTTGTTATTATTTTACCTAGCTCTGTAAAATAATTTTGGGTAGTTTGATTGGTATGGCACTAAATAAGTAAATTAATTTAGGTAAAATTGTCATTTTTATTATGTTAGTTCGGCCTAGCCATAAGCAACTGATATTTTTCCATTTATTTAGATCTGACTTTATTTGTGTGAAAAGTATTTCATGATTATATTCATATAGGCCTGGGGTTTGTGTTGGCAGGTATTTTTATATTTTTATTTCATTTTATATTATTTTAAATTTTTATATTTTATATTCTATAGTGTCTACGGTAACTTTAAAAGGAATTTCTCTTTCTATCTCTTGCTGTTGGGCTTTCTTAGTAATGTATAGGAATGCCAAGGATTTAAGTGGGTTTATTTCATATCCTGCAATTTTGCTAAAGTTGTTTACTATTTCAAGTAGTTTTTTTGCTTAATTCTTTAGGATTCTCTAAGTAAATCATCATATCATCTGCAAAAAGTGATAATTTAGCTTCTTCTTTGCCTATTCTAATTCCTTCAATTTCTTTTTCTTCTCTTATTGTTATAGCTAACATTTCTAGTAGCAAATTGAATACTACAGGTGATAATGGACATCCCTGTTTCACCCCTGATCTTATTGGGAATGCATCTAGTTTATCCCCATTACATATAATGCTTACTGATAGTTTTAGGTAGATGCTATTTATAATTTTAAGGAAGGCTGCGGGGCAGCTAGGTGGCACAGTGAGTAGAGCACCAGGCCTGGAGTCAGGAGGACCTGAGTTCAAATATGGCCTCAGACACTTGACACTTGTACTAGCTGTGTGACCTTGGGCAAGTCACTTAACCCCAATTGCCCTGCAAAAAACAAAAAAAAAAAAAAAGGAAGGCTCCATTTATTCCTACGCTTTCTAGTGTCTTTAATAGGAATGGGTGTTGTATTTTGTCAAAGGCTTTTTCTACATCTATTGAAATGATCATATGTTTTCTACTAGTTTTGTTGTTGATATGATCAATTATGCTGATAGTTTTCCTAATATTGAAGCAGCCTTGCATTTCTGGAATAAATCCTAGCTGGTCATAGTGTATTATCCTTGAGATAAGTTGCTGTAATCTTTTTGCTAATATTTTATTTAAAACGTTTGCATCAATATTCATTAGGGAAATTGGGCTATAATTTTCTTTCTCTGTTTTGACTCTTCCTGGTTTGGGCATTAGTACCATATTTGTGTCATAGAAAGAATTTGATAGGACTCCTTCTTCATCTATTTTTCCAAATAGTCTATAAAGTATAGGAATTAATTGTTCTTTAAATGTTTGATAGAATTCACATGCAAAACCATCTGGCCCTGGAGATTTTTTCCTAGAGAGTTCATTGATGGCTTGCTTAATTTCTTTTTCTGTGATGGGGTTATTTAGGTATTTTTCTTCCTCTTCTGTTAACCTGGGCAATTTATATTTTTGTAAATATTCCTCAATTCCCTAAGGCTGTCAAATTTATGGGCATACTTTTGGGCAAAATAATTCCTAATTATTGTTTTAATTGCCTCTTCATTGGATGTGAATTCACCCTTTTCATTTTTAATACTGGCAGTTTGGTTTTCTCCTTTCTTTTAATCAAATCGACCAAAGGTTTATCAATTTTATTGGTTTTTTTCATAAAACCAGCTCTTATCTTTATTTATTAGTTTAATAGTTAATGATTTCATTTTTATTAATCTCTCCTTTGATTTTCATTATTTCTAATTTGGTATTTAATTGGGGATTTTCAATTTGTTCTTTTTCTAGCTTTTTCAGTTGCATGCCCAATTCATTGATATCCTTTTCCTCTATTTTATTCATGTGAGCATTTAGAGATATAAAACTTCCCCTAAAAACTGCTTTTGCTGTGTGCCATAAGTTTTGGTATTTTGTCGTATTATTGTCATTCTCTTGAATGAAGTCATTAATTATTTCCATGATTTGTTCTTTGACCCACTCATTCTTTAGAATTAGATTATTTAGTTTCCAATTAATTTTTAGTTTATTTTTCCATCCTCCTTTATTGCAAATAATTTTTATTCATCATGATCCAAAAAGGATGCATTTACTACTTCTGCTTTTCTGCACTGGACTGTGAGGTTTTTATGCCCTAGTACATAGTCAATTTCTGATTATGTGCCATGTACTGCTGAGAAAAAAGTATATTCCTTTTTAACCTGATTCAGTTTTCTCCAGAGGTCTATCATATCTGCCTTTTCTAAAATTCTATTTACTGCCTTAACTTCTTTCTCATTTATTTTGAGGTTAAATTTATCAAGTTCAGAGAGGGGGAGGTTGAGGTCCCCTACTAGTATAGTTTTGCTGTGTGTTTCTTTCTGTAACTCCCCTAACTTCTCCTACAAGAATTTTCATGGGGGCTAGGTGGCACAGAGAGTAAAGCACCAGGCATGGAGTCAGGAGGACCTGAGTTCAAATCTAGCCTCAGACACTTGACACACTTACTAGCTGTGTGACCTTGGGCAAGTCACTTAACCCCAATCGCCCTGCCTTCTCCCCTCCCAAAAAACCCCAAAACTTGCTCTATTTTTCTCTGAATTTCCCCTCAAATGGGTCTGAGCACCTTGAAAAATAAAGAAAGAAGATTTCTCCTTAAAAAAATAATTTGCATGCTATACCATTTGTTGCATATATGTTAAATAATGATATTGCTTCATTATCTATGGAGCCTTTTAGCAGGGTATAGTGTCCTTCCTTATCTCTTTTAATTAGATCTATCTTTGCTTTTGTTTTGTTTGAGATTAGGATTGCTACTTCTGCTTTTTTTTTTTTACCTTAGCTGAAGCACAATATATTCTACTCTAGCCTTTTACCTTTGCCCTGTGTGTATCCCCCTATTTCAAATGTGTTTCTTGTAAACACCATACTGAAGGAGTACGGTTTTTAATCTATTCTGCTATCCACTTCCATTTTATGGGAGAGTTCATCCCATTCACATTCACAGTTATTATTACTATCTGTGTCTTTTTCTTCATCCTATTTCCCCCGTTTATGCTTTTATTTCTGCCTTCTCCCACTCCTCAAAAGAGTTTTGCTTTTGACCACTGCCTTCTTCAGTTTACCCTCCCTCTTGATTCCCCTCCCTTATCTTACCTTTTTCTCCTTGCTACTTCTTCCCTCCATTCTGACCACCCCCTCCATTTTCTTTCCCCTTCCCCCTCCTACTGCCTGTAGGATAAGTTTGATTTCTATACTTATCAGAGTATGTTATTCCCTTCTTGAACCAAATCTGTTGAGAGTAAAGCTCAAATACTGCTCTTCTCCCTCCCTTCTTTCCTTCTACTATAATATGTTTTTTGTACCTCTTCATGTCATGTAATTTACCCTTTTCTACTACCTCCTTACCTCTTCTCCCAGAACCATCCCTTTATATCGCTTATGTTTTTTTATCATTATATCAGTTATTTTATACTGACACCCACAGTCTATGTGTATCCTTTTCAATTGTCATAATAACTGTACTATTCTCAAGGCTGACATATACATACAACATATATAAAACAATATAATCAAATATAAGGATGTAAATAATTTGCCTTACTAATTAACAAGGGTTTTTCCCCCCTGTTTACCTTTTTATGTCTCTTTTGAGTTTTGTATTTGAAGATCAAATTTTCCATTGCTCTCTGTCCTTTTTTATCAGGAAGGTCTGGAATTCCCTTATGTCATTAAATGTCCATCTCCTTGCCTGAAAAATTATGCTGAATTTTGCCAGGTAGTTGATCCTTGGTTGTAGTCCAAGATCCTTTGCCTTTTGGAATACCATATTTAAATTTATTCTGTCATTTAATGTAGAAGCTGAAAGATCCTGCATAATGCTGACTGTAGTTTCACAGTATTTGAATTGTTTCTTTCTGGTTCCTTGCAGTATTTTCTCCTTGACCTAATAATTCTGGAATTTGGCTATAATATTTCTTGGAGTTTTCAATTTGGGATCTCTTTCAGGGGGTGACTGGTGGATTCTTTCAATGACTATTTTACCCTCTGGTTCTAGGACCTCAGGGAAGTTATCCTTGACAATTTCTTTGAAGATACTGTCTAAGCTCTTTTTTTCATTGTGGCTTTCTGGTAGACCAATAATTTTTAGATTGTCTCTCCTAGATCTATTTTCCAGGTCAGTTTTTCCAATCAGATATTTCATGTTTTCTTCTATTTTTTCAGTCTTTATATTTTGTTTGATGGATTCTTGATGTCTCATAGAGTCATTAGCTTCTACTTGCCCGATTCTAATTTTTAATGTATTGTTTTCTTCCTTTAGTTTCTCTATCTCCTTTTCCATTTGGTTGATTTTACTTTTAAATGAGGCATTTTCTCCATTTATATCCTGACTTTCCTTAACCATTTCACCAATTTTACTTTTTAAAGATTTGTTTTCATCAGTGAATTTTTTCCATTTTTTCTCCTACCTCTCTTATTTGGTTTTTAAAGTCCTCCTTGAGTTCTTCCAGAAATGCTTTTTGGCCTGGAGACCAGTTCACGTTCCCTTTTGAGGTTTCAGATGTGGGTATAGTGTCCATGCTGTCCTCTTCTGAATTGGTATTTTGATCTTCCCTGTCTCCATAATAGGAATCAATGGTCTTTGGCTTTTTAGTATTCTTTTTCATGGTGGATTTTTTTTCCTCCTGACTTCTAAAGTGGATCTCTGCTTCTGGGGCTCAGGGGGCTCTGTCCCAAGCTTCTTTGTTGGATATTGTGGGCCTGCTCACTGGTTTTGTGTGCTATGGCCTCTGGTTTTGTGAGGTATGGGGGAGGGTTGGTCTGGCTGCTGGAAGTCTCCTCTTTCCCAGGACTGTCTATAGCACAGGTGGTCTCAGCTGTTGTCTGTGCTGCTGTCTGCCACTTCCCCTGGCTGTGCAAAGGCACATCTGGGGTCCTGGTGTTGACGTTTGCTAGCTCCACCCACCCCAGGGGCTCAGTAACTCTCGTTGTTCTGCTGAGGTGGGGCCTGCTGAGACACCTCTCTCCCTGCACTAGTCTCCTTCTGCCACCACAAGAAGGGCCCTCTCCTCAATTTCTCTTGGTAACAGGCTGCTGAAGACCCACTTCTGTGTCCTCTGTTTCTCCCAAGGGAGTATTCTCTGGGTGAGGACGGGAGGAAGAGACAATTTACCTGGCCATCATGGCTCCCAGAAGTTCAAGAAGGCGAGTTTCAAACCTATAGGCTGTGGGTTGGAGGCCTTCAGGTTAGCTGCTCCCTTTGCCACAGGCTCTGTACTGGTGTCTCCTGTAGCTACCACAGACTCCCTTCCTGGGCTGAGAGACCTGGGGCTTGATCACCACTGTAGTGGTACTTCCACTCTGGTCCTGTTCCTGTTCCTGTGTTTCACTTGCCCAGCACTCTCTCTTACCAGCATGCTTGCTGGGTTCCTCTGTTGTTCCCGGTTGCTGTGGTCTGGTGCCATTCGGCGTGCCCGGTGCTCCTTCCCCTCTCAGTTTCCTAGTGGCTTCTAACTCTCTCAAATCTGCTAAGATTCACTTTTTTAGACATATCTGACAAAATTTGTGAGAGAGCTCCAGTAGTTCCCTGCTTTCACAGTGCCATCTTGGCTCTGTCCCCAAGTCCTTCCTTTTCTAACCCTGCAACCAGGCGTGTTTTGGGACCTGCTTGAACTAGCTGGAGAAAGCTGATTATTAAATTTTCAGTGTGAACATTTGCCCTTCAGAAATTGGCAAATGCTGTTATAGACCAAGACTTGGTTTACTATTTAGTTGATTGTCTACTTAAGAAAGTGATGGAGAAAGCTTTAACAATGCACATTATACTTAAAAGTGTGTCCTGAATACATGTTGTTGTCATTTCCCCCTCCCCCAGAGATATGGTTCTTAAATATTTAGCAACTCTGAATTCACCCTACTGTAATGCCTCAAAACTCCAAAGTATATATCCAGAAGAGGAGACAAAAGGTAGCAACCTATCTCCTTATGAATTAAAATACGGGAAAATTCAAAATTTAATTGACACGAGAAATCAGAAATGGCATTCCTGAAAGTGCAGTTCCCAAAATATAAAAGCACAAGGTCTGAGCCATAACATGTGCTATATTTCCCCCAAAATGTCCATGCATTATATCAATGTGGGGTTACACAAACCTCAAGAAAGCAGGGTCCTTGAAAAGCATGCATCAATGGTGGTAGTGGTGAGAGTGGGTGCAAGGGGAAAATGATTGATAGGAGAGAATACTTAGTGTCCACAGGGAGCATAGATCATTGCTGTATCATTGAATACAAGTAGAATCAAGGACACAAGTGTGTGTTGCTTTATTTCTTTTCTTTCTTTATTTCTAAAAGAAAAGGGGAACATTGTGTTTTTATTGTATACAAATTTCAGAGGTGGAAGCAAGGGGGATGGATCACCTTATTTTCCTTTATCAAAACTGAGTATAGTAATGCTTGCTCCTTTCCATGCAGTTTAATAACCTTTTGTCACACCAATCTAGCCCCTAATACGTGGTATGACTAAACTAGTCACCTAATTTTTCAGTGCATAATTTTTTCCCATTTGTAATATTTCCTCTGCCTCTTATGATTCCTCCATCCCCACCTATTTCAAATGAATGTTTAAATACAAATTAAATAGATTTTATAAGTGGAAAACTTTCAGAACCTTAGAACAAATGCCCTTGTTTTTATCAACTGATCAACACTGTACAGCCATGGAATTATTCTTTGTTTTGGTTTTCAGTCATTGTATTCTTGAGTATAAAAAAATCAATTTCAATATTTTATTCCCACTTCAGAGTGATATGTGGAATTCATTATGTTAAAAACTGCCTAGAGAAAAAAGAGAATTTAATCAATCTTGTTGGATTTTGAGTAGTAGTTACAAGAAATCCAGTGGACTTTTTCCAATCTTCATCCTTCTAGACCTCTCTGCAGCCTCTGCCACTGTCACCCTCTTCTCCTTGATACTTTCTTCTAAGTAGTTGGAATTTCACTCTCTCCTGGCCCTCTTTCTACTTATTTGACCTATCCTTCTCAGTCTCATTTGCTAGATCCTCATCCAGGCCATACCTACTAACTATAGGTGTTCTACAGGGTTCTGTCCTTGATCCTCTTCTCTTTTCCTTCTATAGTACTTGGTGATCTCATTAGTTCCCATGGCTTTAATTATCATCTCATGCTGATGATTCTCATATCTGTCTATCCTGCCCCAACCTCTCTGCTGACCTCCAGTCTTACATTTTCTAGTGTCTCAAACAGGATGTCCAATAGACATCTTAAACTCAACGTCTAAAATACAAATCATTATCTTTCTCTCTAAATTCTCTTGCCTTCCAAATGTCCCTGTTACTGTCACTGTCCATCTAGTCACTTAGGCTCAGAATCTCAGTGTCATCCTTGATTCCTTATTTATCTCTCACCTACCCATATCCAGTCTGTTTTCATGGCCTATTGATTTCACCTTTGTAATATTTCTCCATTATGCCTCCCCCCCCACCGATTCTGTCACCACCCTTATCACCTTATCACCTCACACGTTGGAATATTGTAATAGCCTATTGGTGGGTCTGCCTGCCTCAAGTATCTCCCCACTCCAGCTCATCCTTCATTCATCTACCAAAGTGACTTTTCTAAAGAGACAATCAACAACCCTCTCCCCATCCCCCAACTCAGTAAACTCCAGTGTCCCCCATCATCTCCAGCATCAAATATAAAATGCTGTTTGTCATTTGAAGCTTTTAATAACCTTGCCCCCTCCTACCTTTCTAGTCTTCTTATATCTTACTCCCCAACATGTGCTCTTCAATCTAGTGATAATGGCCTTCTGGCTGTTCCATGAACAAGACACTTCATCTCTTGGCTCTAGACATTTTCTTTGGCCATCCTGCATGCCTGGAATGCTGCTCCTCCTCTTCTCCACTTACTGGCTTCCTTAGCTTCCTTTAAGTCCCAACTAAAACCCTACCTTCTTTAGGAACCCTTTCCCAATCCCTCTTAATTCTAGTGCCTTTCCTCTGTTAATTGTTTCCTATTTATTCTGTACATAGTTTGTTTGTATATATTTGTTTGCTTGTTGTCTCTCCCATTAGATGGTCAGCTCCTTGAAGGCAGAGACTGTCTTTTGCTTCTTTTTGTATCCCTAATGCTTGCTGCTTAGTAACTGCTTACTTACTGACTAAAATTAAGTTTATGTGATGCTTTTGTTTTCAAAGTATTTTTGCTGGGCTTTGTAACTGATACAGTGCATAGGGTACAGCTTATCAAATAGTAGGAGTAATGGAATTACAGAATTAATTTCATTACTCTATAGTCATACCACATTTATGCAACTGGGACTACAAATCTTTATCTGGTACAGGTGTGTTTGAGTTTCCTATCACCTTCTTATGGATATGGAGGCATCTCTGGGTAATTTGAGTAACCACACTCAGCTTCACCAGGGGATGAGAGACAATTAAGGAGAAATTGAGTTGTTCTCCCAAGCCTTTAGTCCTATGGAAATTGCTGATGTAAGAGGGAAGCTTGGCTGAGGGCAGCAGAATATGAAACTGTGATGATAATCAGAGCTAACATGAAATTGGGGTAAGATATCCCCCTGTAAGCTCCAATGGGAAGTTATTTCTTCCATAACCTTAAATATGAGGCCAGGTGCCTTGGAAACTGAAATAGAAAAGAAGGCTTAAGAAATAGACCTACATCTCTGTGCCTGGGAGTTTAGAGAATAGTTTGTCCCCTGGGAAAGGGAATGACTGGCATTTGCTGGGAGCTGAGGGGAACTGCAGAAAGTATTGGTTGCAGTCAGAGCAACAAAGAATGAAGATAATAATAGGAAGCCACAACTGGTCCATCTACTGACAGTTACTGAAGGTGTCAGCTAATGTCAAAGCCTTGTAAAATGTATGTACTTACAAGAAGAATTGGTGACTATGACCTTGTTTGAAAAAATTAGGTATAACGTATGTCGAAACTTCCAGATTATCTGCATAAGGGCTATGAGCCAGATAAGTAAGAAGTCTCCCAAAGTAGATCTAAGTTCTTGTGTTAGTAGTGAGCCTCTAAAACATTAAAGCCCAGTTCTTTTCATAGAGGAAGAAAAGAAAAGTATTGGAGTCCTTTCTGAAAATATTCACTAAAAGAACACTTAACTTTCACTTAGAAATAATTACCAGCAAGTTTCTGTCTTTTGTTATTATTTTTCCATGGCAAGACAACTGTTTCTTTCGCCTTTAAATTGAGAAATTAAAATATCTGTCATATGAATGTAAGGTTGCAGTAATTTTTGAAAGACAAAGGAACAGTTAAAGAATGTTTAATGATCAGTAATACCAGAGGAGGCATAAAACAGGGTGAGGTATGTTTGCGAAAGATGTTCTTCACTGCTATGGAGAAGATATGTCATAGAGTCCAACTTGAAGAGAAGTTCCACATGTACAGAGATGTCTTTCATCTACTCCTCTTAGCGGATGACATTGTGCTATATGCATTTAGCCCAGGGATATTTTAGCAGCTCTTGCAAGAAACTATAATCACCCAAAAGAATTGGACCTAACAATCCACACACATAAAAATACTTAGCTTTTTAAATAAACTTAGCTCAAGTACCACCTTCCACATGAAGCTTTCCCCACTTCTCCCAGGGTCTAAGGTGGTTTCATTTCCAGATTAAACTTACCTAGTTTCTTTCTTCACTAACATGGTTGCCCTCCTCTGAATTTATCAATATCCTCCTTAAAATCTTGCACTTGGAGCTAAACTTAATATTCAGTATGTGATCTCACCCATAACAGAGTACAGTTAGGATTATAGAATGTAAGCTCTTTGAGGACAAGGACTATTTTGGTTTTGTCTTTATGGATCCAGTACCTGGCACAGTGGCCAGTGCACAGTAAACACTTAATAATTATTTGTTACATAAATGTTTTTTTAAGTGACACTGTGTAGCTAAAGGTCATGTTACCTGATTTCTGAAATGGATTTAAAAATAATATTTTTCTTCAATTACAATTAAAAACAATTTTTAATCTTCATTTTTTGAGTTTTGAATTCCAAATTCTATCCCTCTTTCCCTCCCCCTTCCTCCTCCCTGAGATAGTAAGCAATCTGATATAGGTTATACATGTGCAATCGTGTCATTTTGTGGAACAAAACTTGAACCAAAGAAAAAAAGGGGAAAGAAAGAAAGTGAAAAATACTATGCTTTGGTCTGTATTCAGATGCCTTCAATTCTTTCTCTGGAGGCAGATAACATTTCTCATCGGGAGTCTTTCAGAATTGTCTTGGATCATTGTATTGCTGAGAATAGCTGAGACATGCATAGTTGTTTGTCGTACAATATTGTACAATGCACAATGTTCTCCTGGTTCTGTTCACTTCACTCTGCATCAGTTCATGTAAGTCTTTCAAGGATTTTCTGAAATCATCCTGCTCTTCATTTCTTATAGCACAAAAATATTCCATTATAATCATATACCACAACTTATTTAGCCACTCCCCACTTGATGGGCATCCCCTCAATGTCCAATCCTTAATCACCACAAAAAGAGTTGCTATAAATATTTTTGTACAAATAGGTCCTTTTCCTTTTTTAATCTCTTTTGGATGTAGACCTAGTAGTGGTTGAAACTGATTTTTCAACTCAAGTGTAAGTTCTTATCTTCTTTAACACATTAGACTTCATCTTGTTTGTTTAGCTAGAGGTTTTTGTCCGATCTAACAAGTACCTTCTTGATATTTCATTAAGTACCTTCTATGCTAAGTTCTAGCAAGACAAATTGAAAAAGTTCCTGTCTAGGAATTTACATTCTACTGAAGAAATACAAACTGTAGACAGAAGACTATATCCAGAATAATTTGAGGGAAGAGAGAGAGAGAGAGAGAGAGAGAGAGAGAGAGAGAGAGAGAAAGAGAGAAAGGCGACAGAGATAGAGAGACAGAATGAGAGAGAGAGAAAAAGAGTTTACCCTGTAATTATACCTTTTTTTTACTTTAAAAATTTTTTACATATTTATTTAATATTTTTAGTTTTCAACATTGATTTCCACAAGATTTTGAATTACAAATTTTCTCCCCATTTCTACCCTCCCCCCCACTCCAAGATGGCACATATTCTGATTGTCCCTTTCCCCAGTCTGTCCTCCCTTCTGTTACCCCACTTCCCCCACTTCATCCCCTTCCCCCTTACTTTCTTATAAGGCAAGATAGATTTCTATACCCCATTGCCTGTATATCTTATTTCCCAGTTGCAGGTAAAAACAACTCTTTTTTTGAGCATTTGTCCTTAGAACTTTGAGTTCCAAATTCTCTCCCTTCTTCCCTCCCCACCCACCCTCCTTGAGAGGGCAAGCAATTCAACATAGGCCCCATATGTATCGTTATGCAAAACAGTTCCACAATGCTCATGTTGTGAAAGACTAACTATATTTCCCTCCATCCTATCCTGTCCCCGTTTATTCAATTTCCTCCCTTGACCGTGTCCCTTTTCAAAAGGGTTTGTTTTTGATTACCTCCTCCCCCAATCTTCACCCCTTCTATCATTCCCCTCTCTTATACCCTTCCCCCCTACTTTCCTGTGGGATAAGGTACCCAATTGAGTATGTATGTTACTCCTTCCTTAAAACAAAACCAATGACAGCAAGATTCACTCATTCCCTTTCACCTGTCCCTCTTCCTTTCCAATAGAACTGCTTTTTCTTGTCACATTTATGTGAGATAATTTACCCCATTCTATCTCTTCCTTTCCCCTTCTCCCAATATATTCCTCTCTTACCCCTTTTCTTTTTTTTTAAAGATATCATCCCTGCACCCTCTGTCTATATATATGTATATGTATATGTATATATATGTATATTCCCTTCAACTGCCCTAATACTGAGAAAAGTCTCACAAGTTACAAATATCATCTTTCCATGTAGGAATGTAAACAAAACAGTTCAACTTTAGTAAGTTCCCTTATGATTTCTCTTTCCTGTTTACATTTCATGCTTCCCTTGATTCTTGTATTTGAAAGTCAAATTTTCTATTCAGCTCTGGTCTTTTCATTGAGAGGGTTGAAATTCCTCCTTTTCATTGAAAATCCATATTTTGCCTTGGAGTATTATACTCAGTTTTGCTGGGAGGGTGATTCTTGGTTTTAATCCTAGCTCCTTTGACTTCTAGAATATCATATTCCAAGCCCTTCAATCCCTTAATGTAGAAGCTGCTAGACCATGTGTTATCCTGATTGTGTTTCCACAATACTCAAATTGTTTCTTTCTGGCTAATTGCAATATTTTCTCTTTGACCTAGGAACTCTAGAATTTGGCTACAATTTTCTTAGGAGTTGGGGGGTGGGGCTGTGCCAAGATGGTGGCTGGAAAGCAGGGACTTACTTAAGCTCCCCCCCAAATCCCTCCAAACACCAGTAAAAATGGCTTTGAACAAATTCGAGAGCTGTGGAACCCACAAAATAGCAGAGAGAAACAGGTCTCCAGCTGAGGATAACCTGGATGGTCGCTGGGAAGGGTCTATTGCACAGTGCTGGGGGTGGAGTGCAGCACAGCATGGGCCATGCCAGGACAGACCAGACCTGGTGTCAGCCAGCCTAAATAGGCCTTAGGCACTTACCAGACTTCTCAACCCACAAACGCCAAAGAGCAGGTTAGGGGGAAACTGCGGAACTGAGTTCAGAGCTATCTGGCCACCAGCCCTGGGGGTGGCAGAGGTGGTACAGTGGTGGCAGTGGCAGAAGCAGGAAGCTCCTGAGGCTTCTTCCAGAGCTCCAGTGTCAGCTGCTTCCTGAGTCCTTGGCTCACAGGCGGGAGGAATCTAGCAGCAAATCAGAGCAGGAATGCAAGGAGCACTTTGTGGGCACAAAGGCAGTTTCTCTTGCTGTGCCCTACTTGGATCTGCATTGCAGTCCTTGTTTGTGGTTCTTGGGGGAGGAGGAGTGCTGCTGTGATAGAGCCTGGAGTGACAGTGGAGTAGAAGTAGCTCTGAAAACAGCAGTGCCTGGACCCTAAAGCTTGGGACAAAGTAACCTCTACTCTACAAGCAGTCATATCCTGACAAAAAGCTCAAAGGTCAAGAAGTTAGCTGGGAACATGAACAGGCAGCGAAAATGAACTCAGACACAAACTCAGACTCAAACTCAAACTCTAGATTCCTTTTTCAGCGGCAAAGAAGATCAAAACATACAGCCAGAAGAAGTCAACAAATTCAAAGAGCCTACATCAAAAGCCTCCAAGAAAAATATGAAATTGTCTCAAGCCACAGAAGAGCTCAAATAGGATTGGGAAAATCAAACAAGAGAAGTAGAGGAAAAATTGGGAAGAGAAATGAGAGTGATGAAAGAAAATCATGAAAAACAAGTCAATGACTTGCTAAAGGAGACCCCAAAACACTGAAGAAAACAACACCTTAAAAACAGACTAATTCAAATGGCAAAAGAGCTCCAAAAAGCCAATGAGGAGAAGAATGCCTTAAAAGGTAGAATTAGCCAAATGGAAAAGGAGGTCCAAAAGATCACTGAAGAAAATACCATCTTAAAAGTTAGAATGGAGCAAGTGGAAGCTAGTGACTTTATGAGAAATCAAGTTATTATAAAATAGAACAAAAAGAATGGAAAAATGGAAGAAAATGTGAAATATCTCATTGGAAAAAACCACTGACCTGGAGAATAGATCCAGGAGAGATAATTTAAAAATTATTGGACTACCTGAAAGCCATGATCAAAAAAAAGAGCCTAGACATCATTTTTCAAGAAATTATCAAGGAAAACTGCCCTGATATTCTAGAACCAAAGGGTAAAATAGAAATTGAAAGAATCCACTGATGGCCTCTTGAAAAAGATCCCAAAAAGAAAACTCCTGGGAATATTATCGCCAAATTCCAGAGTTTCCAGGTCAAGGAGAAAATACTGAAAGCAGCCAGAAAGAAAGAATTTTAATATTGTGGAAACACAATCAGGATGGCACATGATCTAGCAGCTTCTACATCGAGGGATCAAAGGGCTTGGAATTTTATATTCCAGAGGTCAAAGGAGCTAGGTTTAAAACCAAGAATCACTTGCCCAGGAAACCTGACTATAATGCTCCAAGGCAAAATATGGATTTTCAATAAAATAGAGGACTTTCAAGCTTTCTCAATAAAAAGACCAGAGCTCAACAGAAAATTTGACTTTCAAATACAAGAATCAAGGGAGGCATGAAAGGTAAACAGGAGAGAGAAATCATAAGGGAGTTACTAAAGTTGAACTGTTTTGTTTACGTTCCTACATGGAAAGATGATGTGTGTAATTCATAAGACCTTTCTCAGCATTAGGGTAGTTGAAGGGAATATACATACATACATACGTATATACATATATACATATACATATACATATACATATACATACACATACACACACACACACACACACACATAGACAGAGGGCACAGGGTGAGTTGAATATGAAGGGATATCTACAATAATAAAATAAAATTAAGGGGTGAGAGAGGAATATATTGAGAGAGGGAGAAAGGGAGAGATAGAATGGGGTAAATTATCTCGCATAAAAGTGGCAAGAAAAAGCAGTTCTGTTGGAAGACAAGAGGGAGCAGGTGAAGGGGAATGAGTGAATTTTGCTCTCATCAGATTTGACTTGAGGAGGGAATACCATACACACTCAATTGGGTATCTTACTCCACAGGAAAGTAAGGGAAAGTGGATAGAAAAGGGGGATGATAGAAGGGAGGGCAGATTGGGGGAGGAGGTAATCAAAAGCAAACACTTTTGAAAAAGGACAAGGTCAAGGCAGAAAACTGAATAAAGGGGAACAGAATAGGATAGAAGGAATATAATTAGTCTTTTACAACATGAGCATTGTGGAAGTGTTTTACATAATGATACAGGTGTGATCTATGTTGAATTGCTTGCCTTCCCAGGGAGGGTGGGTGGGAAGGAAAGAGGGGAAAATATTTGTAACTAAAAGTCTTAAAAGGAGATGCTCAAAAAAAATATACACACACATATATATATATATATTTTTGCATGCAAGCTGGGAAATAAGATATATAGGGAATGGAGCATAGAAATCTATCCTGCCAGGGTTCCAGGAGCTTCGGCACCCGGCCCACCGTGGTGGCCATTACCGCCTGCAGAACCCCAAGCCACTTCCTGGGCAGCGTCCTCCACAAAGGCCTGGGACGCGTGCAGCAGCTGCAACGCCTCAGCCTCAGGGTCTGCCGTGACTCGCTTGCGTCCTGCGGAGCCAGAGAGTTTGTGGAGCGGCATGTGATGGACTTTGCAAGAGGAATCCGGGGGTTGTGCTCTACGTGACCACCAAGAAATGCCAAGTGCGGTAGGTGGTGGCGGAGTACCTGAACGGCTGGGTCCAGGAGGTAGCTCTTGGTAATAAGATGGCGGAGGAGATTGCCACGCTGATCCAGCAGCTGGCCGACCAGTCGGGCCTGAACATGATTTGCATCTGGAAACCCTACCACACGTACAACCTGAGTATCCAGGGCCAGTGGCACCCCTTTACCAACAGGCCGCCCTAGCTGGGCAAGGCAGGCATTGCGGATGGGCCTGACTGCAGACCGTGATAAAACCTATTTATCCTTAAAAAAAAAAATCTATCCTGCCCTACAAGAAAGTAAGGGGAAAGGAGATGGGGAGGGGAGTGCCATGACAGAAGGGAAGGCTGACTGGAGAAGGAGGCAATCAGAATATATGCCATCTTGGAATGGGGGGAGGGTGCAAACAGAGAGAAAATTTGTAACTCAATATCTTGTGGAAATCAATGGTGAAAACTAAATTATATGATAAAATTAAAAAAATAAGAAAAAATATTCCCAGGAGTTTTCTTTTTGGGATCTTTTTCAAGAGGCCATCAGTGGATTCTTTCAATTTCTATTTTACCCTCTGGTTCTAGAATGTCAGGGCAATTTTCCTTGATAATTTCTTGAAAAATGATGTCTAGGCCCTTTTTTTGATCATGGTTTTCAGGTAGTCCAATAATTTTTAAATTGTCTCTCCTGGATCTATTCTCCAGGTCAGTGGTTTTTTCCAATGAGATATTTCACATTTTCTTCCATTTTTCCATTCTTTTTGTTTCATTTTATAATAACTTGATTTCTCATAAAGTCACTTGCTTCCACTTGTTCCAATCTAATTTTTAAGATGGTATTTTCTTCTGTGATCTTTTGGGCCTCCTTTTCCATTTGGCTAATTCTGTCTTTCAAGGCATTCTTCTCCTCATTGGCTTTTTGGAGTTCTTTTGCCATTTGAGTTAGTCTATTTTTTAAGGTGTTGTTTTCTTCAGTATTTTGGGGTCTCCTTTAGCAAGTCATTGACTTGTTTTTCATGATTTTCTTTCATCACTCTCATTTCTCTTCCCAATTTTTCCTCTACTTCTCTTGCTTGATTTTCCAAATCCTTTTTGAGCTCTTCCATGGCCTGAGACCAATTCATATTTTTCTTGGAGGCTTTTGATGTAGGCTCTTCGACTTTGTTGACTTTTTCTGGCTGTATGTTTTGATCTTTGCCACCAAAAAATGATTCTATAGCCTGAGTCGGAGTCTGAGTCCTTTTTCACTGCCTGTTCATGTTCCCAGCCAGCTATTGACCCTTGAGCTTTTTGTCAAGGTGTGACTGTCTGTAGTATAGAGAGTACTTTGTCCCAAGCTTTAGGGGCCTTGCACTGCTGTTTTCAGAGATACCTCTACACAGCAAGCTCTACCCCACCAGTGCTCCTCCTCCCCCAAGAACCACCAACCAGAACCATGACCCACATCCAAGCAGGGCAAAGCAAGAGAACCCTGCCTCTGTGCCAGCAAAGCAATCCCTGCACTCCCACTCTGATCTGCCACTTGATTCCTCCTGCCTTCTGGGCCTGGGGCCGGAAGCAGCTGCAGGAGCTTCCTGCTGCTGCCACTGCTGCACCACCTCTGCCATCCCCTGGGTTGGGGCTGGACTGCGTAATTCCCACCAAGATCCAGCAGTTTCTCCACTAACCTGCTCCATTGTCCCTGGGGTTTGTGGGTTAAGAAGTCTGGTAACTGCCACAGCTCAGTGATTCGTGGCCCTGATGCCTGCTCTGCTGGACTCCCGGTTTAGTTGTGTTGGAATGGCCCATGCTGGGCTGTGCTCCGCTCCCAGGCTCTGCTCCCAGCACTGTGCAATAGACCCTTCCCAGCGACCATCCAGGCCGTCCTGGGCTGGAGACCTGCTTCCCTCTGTTATTTCGTGGGTTCTATGGCTCTAGAATTTTTCAGAGTCATTTTTTACAGGTGTTTGGAGGGATTTGTGGGAGAGCTTAAGTGTGTCCCTGTTTTCCAGCCACCATCTTGGCTCTGTCTCTCCTTGTAATTTTATCTTGATCAGATTGTGCACATGGACAATGAGTTGGGACCAGAATTTAAAAGGAAGAGGAGAGTAGATTGGATTGCCTCTGGAAAATTTCAGATCTCCTTTAATGACTTCAAGCTTCTTAACACAAAGGCCCATCAAGTTATAGCACTAGTATTCTATTGGTGTAATTTAATGGCTGTGAGTAATAGAACACTATTTTTCCTAAAGAATTATAAAAGTACTACACAGAGGGCAATGAAGAGTCGTGTGATGGGCATTGGCAGGCCACACCATAAAACAGATCTGAGAATTCCAAGATCTGTAGTAACAGACATCACTGAAGACACATATGATTGAAGAAGATGAGTTGACCATCTAATAGGAGTAGGGGATAGCAAAAGTACTTCCCTAGTATCTTTGTGATAGCCTGAGAAAGAAATGAAGGCCTCTTTCCTGCCTTCTGGGTAGATCTTTTATGGTGAAGTTATTCGAGAACATGAATGAGAACCACACAAGGAGGGCTGACATGGATGGATTGTGATCTGCATTGTGGAGGAAATGTCAACACTGATGAGATTACAGATCCATTAGGATTTGTGAATGCTTTATTTAAAGGATAGGCAGGAATTCAACCTGAAATGAGGAGGAGGGAAGACATCAGGTGTAAGGAACAACACAATGAGAGTCACGGAGGTGAGACAACACAGGGTGTATTTGAAGACACAGAGTTCAGTTAAAACAGAGAGAATTTGCAGAAGTAAAACACTAGTTAATACTGAAAGGACAAAGTGGTACCAGATTTTAGATGGTCTTGAATAACCAGCAAAGTTGTTTGAACTTTGCCAGTAGGTGATAGATAGTAATCCACTGAAGATTTTTTTCACCTAAATGATGCAACCATACCTATGCATAAGAAAGATTATTTTTGCAATGGTTAAAAAAGGTGATTAATTGGAGGGAGGGCAAAGAATAGAATAAGTAGCAGCTAGGTGGCGCAGTGAGTAGAGCACCCCCCTGGAGTCAGGAGCACCTGAGTTCAAATCCAGCCTCAGACACATGACACATGTACTAGCTGTGTGACCTTGGGCAAGTCACTTAACCCCAATTGCCCTGCCAAAAACAAACAAACAAACAAGCATAGAATAAGTAAGACTTCTAAGGAGACTCTTGCAAATATTCTATATAGGTGATAATGAGAGAATTATTAAGGCGCTAGTGAAAGCAATAGAGAATCTAAAGACAAAGGAGAGGTTTGTCATGGAGGTGTTATAGCTATGATAAGATATTGTAACTGATAAGACATGAGAAGTGAGGGAGAAGGAACAGGCAGGGAAAACCCCAAGCCTTTAAATATGGGACACAGAATGAATGGTAGTACCACAGAAAGAAGTTATGAAGTCAGAAGAAGGAATAGTTTAAAGAGAGAAAAAACAAAAAAACAGGCCATGGTGTGTGGTGGGAAAAGTGTTGCAAAATGACATACATTCAAATTCCAGATCTGGTGCTATCTCTTTGACCTTGGGTAAGTCACTTGTCTTTCCAGTTCCCAACTTTCTCGTCTGTAAAAGAAAGTGATGGGGAGGGAAAGGTAGGAGATTTGACTAAATGATTTCCAAGGTCATTTCTGGTTCTTAATCTATGAAACCATGATGAGCCTAGAGAAAGCACAGAAATGAAGATGTAGTACTTGTGAAATTATAGGATAAGTAAATATTCAATTTACAAAAATTTGATTTATGCAGATTTACAGGAACACAGCTATTTCAAGTGAAGCAAAACTGTTTTGGCCCTGGTGGTTGAAGTCAGTAAAAGATGTTTTCAAATGCGCCTGAATACCAAGGGATGGTTAATGCCTGGTAAGAATCCAGATCACTATCCTAAAGAGAAAATAAACATACATTTTTGAAACCCATATAATACTGAGATTCCCTAGTGGAATTAAACACATACCATCTGTTACAGATATGCACAAGGAAAATTTGGAGATAGAGAAAGAAACCTCCACAGAGACAATAAAGAATGCCCTGCTATTGAATACTGGGATACACAGACCTTGAAGCTGAACAATTTTGAATTACACTTGGATTTTGAGATAAACCATAGAGAAAATACATCCTTTTGACTTCTTTATTTCCTGAAGGGAATAGAGGACAATGCTGGGCCTTAAATAAGAAGCAGAAAGGTATATATTTTGTCATGTAAATACTCTCTCTCTCTCTCTCTCTCTCTCTCTCTTCCCTCTCTCTCAGAAGTGGGATCCCACATTCCACTGTTAGCAGTAATTATCTTCATTATTATCTCCTATTTTGGATTTTCTCTAGCAACATCATTTGTTTTAGAACTTTTTATTTCCCACAGTAGACCATTCATTGCAAGTAAGATTTGTTTCATTCTTTGTACCTGTGTCCTTGTTGCTTAATGTGATGTCTGGCACAAAGTATGTGCTTAATTAATATTTATTGATTGTTTGAAGTTGACTCTTGCCAGCATGGTATAGTGGATAAGGCACTGGATTTGGAATCAAGAAGACCAGTATTCAAATTATCCCTCAAAAATTTACTAGCTTTGTGACCTTGGGCAAGTCATTTGACCTCTGTAAAATAAGGGGTTTGGACTTGGCCTCTAAATCTATAATCCAGTAATGCCTGCTTTTCTGCAGGGTCCTAGCACCTGGAGATTGTAACAACAATGTTGCTACTTGCAGCTACTGTGGCTGTGTAAGACCAACAAAACCAGCGCACAGGAAGGCTCCTACTGCAGATTCTTTAATCTGTTTTTCTAAGGAAAGCAACTTTAAGGGGGTTAACAATTCCACTTTAATTAAACACATACACACACATATATATATATACACATATATATGTATATATATATACATATATATATGTGTGTATATATATATATACATATATATGTGTGTGTATATATATATATATATATATATATATACACATACACATATATAATTCACTTAGTTCAGGGGGAAAAGCCAGCACCCTGTAAATACAAAAAGAAACTGCAAACAGAGACAATATAAATATAGCAAACACAGCCAGTTATTAACAGACAGGCCTCTAGCTGTCTGACCAAAAAATTACAGTTATCAGAGAGAGAGGACCAACATCTAGGTTTTCAAAGCCAGTGGGCTCCAGCGGCTACCCAGAGTCTAGTCTGGTCAAATCACACGACTCTCTTCCAGTGAGTGGCAGCCCCAAACAAAACGCCAACCTCTGAGTTTATATAACTTGTTCAGGGTCAAAGGGCATCACAAACATGCGACTCAAAACCATGTGACGCTTCTTCAGGTGTCACAACCATGCAACTCAAACCTATGTGAACCAGGCTTTCCCTTGCCATAAGTAGGTCATCAAAGAGTTATTTAATCAAAGAAATAAAGGCCAGACTCATCAAAGGCACTTGATTACCTCAGTGGTCCAAAAGGGAAAACAGTAGAAAAAAGTCCCACCCTAATTACCAATACAGAGATTCTCTGCATCTGTTATGATAAAAAAAAAGCAGAGGGAAAAAATTATGTGAATTCTTAGGGCTCTTTTGAGCTACCAAATGGAAGGTAGAAGCTTTTATTTAAAAAAAAAATCATCGAGATAAATCCAAGGTTGGACAAGCATGTAACTGTAAAAACATAGATACTTAAAATATAAGAGGTTCAAAGGTGCAGAACACTTCTCATCGAGGGTGTTTTCCCTTGGATGTTAGAAAGAATTAAATAAAAATGTTATGATGAAAGGTTGCTCATGATATCACTGCAGTGTTGGTAAGGCCTTGAACAAAGAGTACCTTTAATTTCTTTCTCTAGGACCTGAATCTTTATTTCTTTTCTTTGTCTCATGTTATTAGTGAAGCAAACATACTTTACACACTTCCTTTCGAACATTGCACCATTGTTCCAAACCCTGCTCTTTTCTCATGTGAGGTAGGAATAGAAAGGAAAAATTTACAGGGTTAATTTAATTAAAATTAATTTTTTTTCTTGCTTGATTGCTTGGTTATCTACTAGTGATGACATGTATATTAGGGGCTTCAGACAAGCCACACTAGAGAAGATCAGTTTGTGCTCAGTGATACCACTTATCCCAGACTATTCTGTGATCTCCGTTAGGATGGTTACTCAAATTATACCACACTATTAGGCCAGACTCTACACTCTAGGAAACACAACCTTTCCTTAGTAATTGAATGAGAGGTCATATAGGACAGTGGGAAAAGCCCTGAATGGATAGTTAACAGAACTGGGTTCCAATACTAGGTCTGTCATTCCTATCTATATGATCTTGGACTTCATTTTTCCCCAACTATAAAATGAAGAAGGTGGACTAAAGGATGTCTAAGATACCTTCCAGCCGTATTGATTGCTAATGTTATGAATTACACAACTCAAACAGAAGAATATGGGACTTGCAGAAATAAAGATGTATAGCTAACTTAAGTTCTGAAGAAGATATGAGTTGGGTTCCCTTGAGGTTTTCTATAATAGTAGTTCCAACTCAGAGCTATCATAGTTGATAACCTCAATGTACTTAGATGACTGGAAATACAGAAATCAAAATCATAGGGTCATTGACTAAGAACTAGAAGGCATCTTAAAGAATTTTAATAAGCAAGGGGTAATTCTTACTATGTCTGCTTTCCTGTGGTTGACTAAGTATCACTCTGCATTACTGTATTTATAGGTAAAAGGCAGCTGGTGACTCAGTGGATAGAGTACAGGGCCAAGAGTCAGGAAGACCTTAATTCAAATCTAGCCTCAGATTCTTCCTAGCTGTTCGACACTGGGCAAGTCACTTAATCTCTGATTTCCTGACAAAATGTATCCACTAGATGTATTGGAGAAGGAAACAGCAAACTACACTAGTATCTTTGCAAAGAAAACCCCAAATAGGGTCATGAAGGATTAGACAGGACTGAAACAACTGAACAACAATTTATTGGTAGAGTTACCCTGCCGAAGGCATGGGTTTTTGTACAATTATCAGGGCTAAGATAATCATCCCATGGGTAACTCACAATATTCCCATGGCTATCTGCTACAATTATCATTTGAGGGAGGGTAGAACTCTAGAAGTCTAGATGTACACTCTATGGTGCTGCGTACAAGGAGTCAGGGGCTGAGGCTCTAACAAGCAGATCTCAAGAGTCAGCATAGACTATGAATCTAGAATCCAAGGAGATAGTCTAGATAACAGGCATTATGATCCAGGTTAGAAATCCAGGCAAGAGTCAGGGAGCAACAGTAGCAAGAAAGACCTTTCTTCCCAGTCCTTTGCCACAGCCAGGAAGCTTATATATAGTTTCTGTTAGTTCAGGAGCCAATCTCCAAGCATGGTTAGCTTGGGGCTTATACATTACATTAAGTAGAGTCAACTGGTGCAGTGAACAATTCAAGGTCAGAGAGAAGAGCAGGCTCTGATAGACAACACCTGACAACCTCATAGCAAATCCTGAATCATGACAAAATAAATTGCCTAGATGATCTACATTGATAGCCATTGATGAAATCAAGAATATTTGTTCGTATATTTATACCCAGAGTGTTGTTCAAACATTAGGATATATTAGGATTATATTAAAATATATCTTAAATATATAAAATATTAGGAAATATTGTACTTAGTTAAGTGGAGTCAATGTGGTTTATTAGCTCTGCTATGTTCTCCTTTGGTTTTAGACCTCAATAAAGAAATGAATAGACGTGAATGAGAGGTTTTAGAAAAAGTTCTGACCTTAGACTCTGAGAACCTGGGTTCAAATCCCTGGCTCTGTCACTTACTACCCATGTGTCTTGGGGAAATTACTTAATCTCTCTGTGCTTGTTTCCTTATCTGTAAAATGATGGTGTTCAACTATGTAGCTTCTGAGGTCCCTGCCCTAAACGTATCATACTTTGATGATACCTTTACTTCTCTGGAAGAGTATGAGTTAAACTTTTTGTGGCTCTCATGTGTTTTGTCCTGAATTGGGGTTTTTGTGTTTACTTAAACATGAGAAGATTTTCAAATCTGATGAAGCTTTTGTTCTCCCAGTAATTGTAAACAATGTGAATATACCAACATGAATTTAAAGTAGATCTTCCCTAGAAAAAATACAACTTTTTCCAAATGATGCTATGATTTGTAAAGAAGTCACGTAAATTTTGCTTTATTTTGACTGAAGATCTCTTATCACACTCATTTTACTTTATTAATCCCCAAACTCCAAAGTGAAAGTATTCTGGAGAACAAGCTGCCATTAGAATAGGGAGCAATAGACTGGGAGCAATGGTTTAGGGGCAAGAGAAAGGGCAGTCATAGTCAAGCTGTTTGACAGAGGATTATCAGGGGATTCTGAGGCATTAAGATATTATATCTGCTAGAGTGCCACTGAAGGAAGTGCCACCTCCAAGTTTTGGCATTCTGAGACAAGGTTTCTGTAACCCCACCTACCCTATTTATAGCTCTGAAACTGGATAGAGAGGATCTGGAACTCATTCAAGGAGACTAGACAGCAGATGGGGTTAGCATTCACAAGGAGTCAAAATCTAGGCAGAGGCTAAGCAACATGTCTGGATCACTGGAGACCTTCTTCCACTCCCACTTCCAAAAGGAACTGAATAGGAAGGCAGAATATACCTAAGCCAGTTCTTCCGGGATCCTTATAAGGAATTGGTCTCAAAGATCTGGTGAGTTTGAGGCTGAAAGTGGATGCCAACGGAAATGCTTGGTTGAAATTGAGGAGGGAGAAGAGAAGAAAGAGGATAGTGAGAATAAAATTGAGGAGGGAAGTGAAATCCTTCAGATAAGATCTTAAAGACTTCAGGTAAATAATTTTTTTCAGACTTTGCTAAGTAGAACTTTAGTCCACCCTACAACCTTCAGTATCTCCCCTACCCATTACTCCACTAACTGCTTATCCCCTTAGGGTCTCCATGATGACTCACCCATCCCTTGGGGTAAAGTCTGGACCCAGCCAAAGTAGACAAACTTTCCTAGTTCATCCCAGGTGAGCAGGGCCCCCGATAGTTCTTGCCTGCCTGAACTCCAGGTTCCCGGCCCTGAGAAGAATCAGTTGGTAGGGGAAGATGCTGAGGAGATAGTAGTGATGGAATACTACCTCCCTCTCATTCCTGAGAATATTGAAGATCTAGCCTTCATCTTTCCCAAGTTTCCCTGCTGACAGACCTCAAAAAAAAGGTATCAGGAAAGGGCAATCGCAGGCACTTCTCTATCTACCTCACCTTTGTTGTCGTGTCAAGGGGAAGATCCCATCCCTGCTTCCCCCAACTCGTGGTCTTAGCTTCAGCTGGTTGTTTAATGAACGCATCCTAAACACTCCCAGGGAAAGGTGAGGGCCTGGGGCTCTATGTCTCCTGGGAGCCAAAGAAACCAAATCTCCTAGATGAGGGGACAGAGACTACCGAGAGGATGGAGTTTTCCTCCCGTTTGTGTCAGATCATTCTGTGTATTGCTAAACTCACTGCCACCCCTTCCCCAGCCTCCATGAGAAGCCCTTCCCCCATCCCCTCTTACATGCTGAAGGAAGAGAAGGAGGATGAGAAGGAGGAAGAGGAGAAGGAGGAGGAGGAGTAAGAGGAGGAGGAGGAGGAGGAGGAAGAGAGGAGGAGGAGGCAATTCTATTTTAGAGGGGAAAATGCAGAACAAAACAGAGAAAACATGGTTTTTCTAACCTGTCATGTCTTCAACTTTTTTATGAACAAGGTACAGGAAGAGGAGAAAGGTAAACTTAGGTTTAAGTCAGTCAGTAACAATGTTAAAGAGATGTGGACCTGGAATGCAGGTGTCAAGAATAAACCCCAAACGAAAAGTGTATTGGAAAGAAATGAAAGAAGAGCAAGATTCAAGGTCAGTGTAAGGGTCCCCCTGAGACCTTAAAGAATTAGCTCTGGGTAAATAATGAATGCTCTTAGTGCCCGGTATTCTCATTGAAATGGATTCTTTCCCTTTAAATTTATATATGATGCCAAGAAGCTTCTTGATATTGGTTGAGAATTTCAGGTAGCCTGGTCATAATTGTCAGACACTACAGTTTTTAATAATAGATGTAAGCCTTGAAGTATTTTCCTCACTAGTGGTTATATATTCATGCTGATCTATAAACACTGCCATACACATCATAAGAGAGTGAGTTGATATTGTCAGTATGACCTTTGGCCTTAAATCAAAGTTTATCACCTCATAGGTTATTGAACCTTTAAACAGGGATTTAATTTAACCAGTTGGGCCAATACCAAGCAATATGGGGACTTTAATTATTTAGCTTGGATATTATCCCTGTCCTCGAGGACCTTGCACTGTAGCCTATGAAATCATTGTTTCTTATTTTTTAAAATTTATTTTATTTTTAAAATTTTATTTTAAATCATTGTGTTTTGTGGGTATGTGTGTGTGTGTGTGTGTGTGTGTTATTTTTTCATGTCTGAAATCTAGGGAAAAAAAACTTTCTAGGTTCCCCACATATTATGACAGTATTTATTTTGGTACCTAGTGCTAAACCAATAATATAACTTAATTTTACTTAGTTCATTAAAGTAGATTTTTATGGAGTAAGGATGTTGTTAATGGACATTTTATTTTGGAAAAAGGAATATATTTTCAAATATCTGTAATCATTCTTAGCATATTACTATCAGATGAGTGAATTCTCGTGGAATTATGGAGTTGGAAGGCACCTAAGAGATCATGATTTCCAATCTCTGCCTGATGCTTAAAACCTTCCTACGATATCCCCAACAAATGTTCATCAAGTCTCCGAAAGTACTGAGTGACAAGGCATTCACTACTTCTTGATGCAACTCATTCCAATTTTGGGCAGTTTTTTTTTTAGTTTTTTTGGGGGGGCAGGGCAATTGGGGTTAAGTGACTTGCCGAAGGTCGCATAGCTAGTAAATGTGTCAAGTGTCTGAGGCCGGATTTGAACTCAGGTCCTCCTGACTCCAGGGCCGGTGCTCTACTCTCTGCACCACCTAGCTGCCCAGTTGGGCAGTTCTTTAATAGAATTCCAACAGACCTGTGTGTAGAATCTCAGTGGCATAGGCACTCCAGAGATGCGGATCACAACTGATCATTGTCTACCAATCCTGCACACTTTCTGCCTGTGTTCTCCCATGAGTTTGCCATGTGTCAGGGGTATAATTGGGCTGGCTTTCACAATCTGGGGAGAATCAACTGTTAAATTTTCAAAGTGAGCATTTATACCTCAGAAATTGGAAAATTTCACAAATCAGGGCTTGATATATTATTTTGTTGATTTTCTAGACTTTAGAAACTAATGGAGAATATGTTAATAATGCAGATTAAAGTTAAAAGTGTATCATGAGTACATTTTCCCCCCTCAGAGAGTTGGGTGCTAAACATTTAGCAGCATATCACTAGATCTACCCAACCTTTTGGAGGCCATCCCAATGTTTTATTGACATGTTTAATATTATTAAAAGAAAGAAAACATGAATGAATGAATGAATAGAATTTATTATTTCCTATGGGCCAAACATGGCTCATTTGTATACAAATACAAAGGCAAAGCAGTTCTTACCCTCACCATTACCCTTACCCTGTCCATTTTCAGTGTTTGTCAATAGATAGTTGATAGATAGATAGATGGATGGATAGATGGATGGATTGGTAGATAGGGAGAGAGAGAGAGAGAGGGAGAGAGAGAGGGAGGAGGGGAAAATGAAAGGTGAGGCAGAGAGTTAGGGAGATCCTACTATGCGCCAGGTGGCAATGTGCTATTGGTGATAGAAAGACCAAAATCAAATAAAATAAACTTTTCTCTTAATAAACATATATGTCTTTCATCTCTACCCCATCTTTATCTGTCTATATCTATATGCACATTGATATCTATTGTTATATATACACATATCCCTATCTATATGATCTATATATCTGTATCTACATCTAGATCCTAGGTGTTTTTTTTTTTAACTCTGAAGCCATAGGAAAATGGTTGATTCAATTCTGAAATTCTTTATCCATATGACAGCCTTTCAAATGTTTAGGAAGGGAGGAAATGAACCATATTGTCAGCAATTATGTGGGTAATATGCATCTCGGTTGCTAAGGGGCACAGTGGCTGCAGTACAATATTGGGCTTGGAGTCAGGAAGACCTGAGTTAAAGTCCTGCCTCAGATACTTACTAGCTGCATGTTCCATAGCAGTCACTTAAAATTCTCATGTCTCAGTTTCTTCAACTGTAAAACGGGGATAATAGTAGCACCTGCTTCTCAGGGTTGTTGTGAGGATCAAATGAAATAATATATGTAAAGTGTTTTACAAACCTAAAAATACTGCATCAATGTTCTAATTATTATTTAGGTAGGGTGGCACTATCTGTAGCATTTAAGAAGCAGAAAGAGCTATTCCTCAATTCTGGCATTTAAGTAGGCTGTCCGTAATCTTTTTGCCTTTAAGCATATTTGAGGAATCACAGAGCCAGGGCCAGACCCAGGTAAGACTCCGGGACTAGGGAAGGGCATGGTTACAGCATCCAGTTTTCCCAGGAAGTTTCCCTGTCACAGATTTATCTCTGTGTCTTCACTGGCATGCTGACAAATCTAGGGCAGCTGCGAAATCACTCTGTTGTATCTGAATTTCCTTTTCCCAGATGTGTTGTATGCTGTGCCCTTCCTTGGTACCTCCTAAGGGAGGGAGAGAGGAGGGAGGACTGAGGGAAACTCAGACACAGCTCGGTGCTTTCCCAGCTGCTAGCCTAGATTAGCGTGGGAAAAAAAGTCTTAAGACCTGAGTTTTAATCCAACCAAACGCTGCCTTTGACAATACACATCAGCGAACAGCTATATTGTCTTGGACAAGGTATTTATTTAATCTCTCTGGGCCTCATTTTCTTTACCTTTAAAATGAGGTTTCTAGCAGCTGCTCTTCCTACCTCATAGATTTAATGAGGGGATTGAAAAAGATGATGCTTTGGAAAAATAAAAATTCTATGCAAATAAAAGGAGGCAGAGCCATGCTGGTAAATTTTTAACAACAAGTTCTCTGGGGGAAGAAGTATATAGGACATACCTTTACGTTTAATCTGCATTATTAACATTTTCTTTATCACAATAAACAAAATAATAAATCAAGTCCAGACTTGTAGTCTGTGTGATTTTCAAGGTGTGAATGCTTACTAGCTGGTTCCAGTACACTCCTGACAGGCAATATTGTCCATATTTGATACTGGAGATAAGTGGGGGTCATTGATATTTATTGAGTAGGAGTGTATTCTTTAGTTAAATAAATTTGAAAGCTGTGGAGGATGGATAGATCGGAGAGGGAAATCAAGAAGAGAAATTAGAAGGTTTTTAATTATAGTCCAGGTAAGATGTGATGAGAGTCTGACCTACAGTGGTGGATGTGTGAATAGAGAAGAGGACTTATGTGAGACATATTGTGAAAGGAGAAATTGAAAGATTTGGCAGCTGGTGGTGAAGAGAAGGAAGAGTAAAGAATCAAGGATAATACTAGGGTTCTTAACCTGTGTGATTAAAAGGGTAGAAATGCCTTTGACAAAGCTAGGGAACTTCACAAAGAAGGTGGATTTGGGGGGAAAGATGATAAATTTATCTTTGGACTTATTGTGTTTCAGCTATCTCCAGGACATTCAATTTGAAATATTCAACAGGCAGCTTGAGATAGGACCATGGAGCTCAGGATCTTGCGTGGGGTGGCATTATATAGATTTGGGAGCTTTTTGCCTAAAGATGATAATTAAATCCATAGTAAATGATGATGTCACCAAGTAAAAGTATGTAGAGAAAGACTAGAATATAAAGAAAATAGAAAGAAAAAATAGGATGAAAGAAAAGAATAGAGAGCCTAAGATAAGGGGTGTTGGGAGACATAACCATAGGAAGGGGACATGATACGGAAGATGACTCAGAAAAGGAGTGGTTAGAATGGAAGAAGAGAGAATGGAGAGAGAACAGCTTTATGAAAACACACAGAGAAAAGAGTATGAAAGAGAGGGTTGTCAGTGATATCAGATGTTATAAAGAGGTAGGTAAGATGAGGAGTGGGAAAAGGCCATCAGATTAGGCAATGAAAAAGTGACTGGTGACTTTGGGGAGAGCAGTTTCAGTTGAGTGATGAGGTCAGAAGCCAGACCGCAAAGGGCTGAGAAGTGAGTGATTGGATTGATCTCTGGAGTTTCCTTGCTACTGCCTCTGCCCTCTGCCTTTGAAGCTGTCATGCTGCTCTCTGCCTCTGAAACTTCTTGTAATAGTGTGCTCCGGGTATGACTTCATCGAAGCTAAAATAGCTGGGGCAGGAAAAAGATAGACATTGAAAAAGTAAAGGGGGAGGCCTTCAGATAAAAAATAAACACCAAATACCTTAAATGTGCTGGGGCTTGAATATCTCGATTGTTTAGGAAGAAGCCAGCGAAGACAGTGAACTTGTCTCCAGAGCACATTCCTTTGTCCTTAACTATTCATCTGCATAAGAGTCTGATAGGATTCTGGGGAATAACTATATGAACTATGACTGGTTACCATAAGCCAAGGAAGAGTCTCTGGATGAGGGAAATGGTTCTGAATCAGGAGTGACTGTTGAACAGGAGGGGCTAGATTTCTCCTAACTGCTCCTTGGAGATGGTGGACCTCAGAGCTGACGCTTCTGCCAGTCCTGGGTAAGGGTCATTGCCCTTACTGAAAGAGCATATCTGGCTCGTAAAAGCATTGTAACGCTCCATGTGCTACTCAATTGGACCCCTAACTGAAGATGGTGGAAGACTTCAGCTATCCAATAATAAATGAGCCTAAAGAGTTCAGTGGATCAGTCTATCCAGCACAGATGTCACACTCTGATGAGAAGGCAGCTAGGTAGCACTGGGTGGCACCCAGATCACTGGGCCTGGAATCAGGAAGACTCATTTTCCTGAGTTCAAATCTGGCCTTAGACATTTACTAGCTCTATGACCCTGGGCAAGTCACTTAACCCTGTTTGCTTCAGTTCCTCTTCTATAAAATAAACTGGGGAAGGAGACGGCAAACCACTGTAGGATCTTTACCAAGGAAACCCTAAATGGGGTTACAGAGTCAGACAACCAAAAAAAAAATGGTTTAACAACAATGAGAGAGCAACATCTCAGCGACCTGCCCAGATTCCAGCAGGCAGAGTGAACTGCTTTGCTCTGTCTGGTAGCAGCTACTCTGGGGTTGAACAACCTTTCTGACTCAGCCCTGTAGCTAACTTTGAGAGGAGTTTCCAGAGGAAGAAAGGCCTTGCATTCAGTTTCTAGTTCTGTAAGTTGCCTTGGTAACATGTACTCTTTACATCTGTGTCTCACTACCATTGTATTTTAATTTTGCACCCACTCTTTAGCACCCCTAAATTCTATGTGCATCCCTGGTTTGGGGAGGGGGCATACCTTGTAGCTAATGCTTTTGCTTTTGTCAAAGAATAAATACCTTTGCTAAATAGTTGAGTTTAATGGCTGATTGGTAAGGGGAAGCATATCAACTTGGTCTTGCGAGTTAGTGTTAGGATAGCCACCTGTAAAGTTTGCCTAGAACCTTCAAAGCAGTAGCAGCAGCAACCCCTCTGGTGACCCATCCAGCCAGTTCCAGGGCCAGTTTGGGAGGAACAAGCACTGAGGGGGTGACATATGGTAGAGCTCCACTTCTCTGCCATCCTTTTGGTACTGCCATGGCTGCCATTATTAGCTATGGAAGTTCTGCCATACTGCTTGGTCCTGGCTACTGCCTCTGCTGGCCCTGTTACTGTTTGGGAGAAACACCACCACACTTTTACTGTGAGACCACCCAGACCAAAAGGACTAGACAACATATTATCAGCTCTGCAGTTAGTCAGCCTCACAACTATCTTTTGACTTTCTACATGTCCTTGTCAATCACTCCTCAGTTTAAGTCCTAGCTTGGTGAAGGTGAGCAAATTCCTTTCATCTCTTTTATGCCTCAGGGTGTATGCAGTGCACCTATCCCACATGGTCAATACCTCCTGCTGAATCTTTCTGAAGACTTACTTCTTTTCGTTTTCCCTGTCAATTATCATCATGCCACTCTCCCCATCTCACACCCTAAAACCAGCCAGCTCCAGGCCTGCAAATTGTTTAAAACTTTAATAAACTCAAGGAAATCTCTGGAAGTACTGGAGGAAAGAAACATAAACTGATAGTTTCTGTTAGTGGAGTCCTGTTGTTGTACAGTTGTTTCAATCGTGTCTGACACTTTATGATCCCATTTGGGATTTTCCTGGCAAAGGTACTGGAGTGGTTTTGCCATTTCCTTCTCCAGCTCATTTTTCAGTTAAGGAACTGAAGCAAACCAGGTTAAGTGACTTGCCCAGGGTCACTCAGCTAGTAAGTTTCTGAGGCCAGATTTGAACTCAGGAAGATGAATCTTCCTGACTCTAGGCCTGGCTGTCTATTCACTGTGCCACCTAGCTGCCCCAAGTAAATATTTATATATACTTGTAAGTGTATAAATTTCTGTATATGTATATGTGTGCTTATTATAATGTATGTTTATACTGTAAATATAATAATAACACGTTGATATAATATTTTGTGGGTAAAAAGCACCGCATGAATGAAACAATGGTAAGAAATTATAAAAAAGAGATTTATGGAGATTAATGCTCTATCTCCTTGACTAACTCAAGGTAAGTAGATAAACTTTCCAAGTGAAACCGAAAGCTATTTAAGCAGTTCAGAGTTTAATTAGTTTTCACTAGAAATTAATCTTTTTTCCCTTGTATTGCATGTTTCAGAAATAACTTCCTGCATGTTACAGTGCCATGTTTAGTGGAGAGGTTCAGAACGATGTGACAGTTGTCAGCTTCTAATAGGTGATGTATCTTATACACACCCTGATTTAGTTACCCTATTTGTAATTGTATATGAAACCACAGATGGATCCCTTGCACAAGTGGTAATGTGAAATAAATGACATTTTTAAAAATTTTCTTTTTTTAGAAAATAGCATTCAATTTTCTCCAATTAAACATAAAAACAATTTTAACATTCTTTATTTTTTAAAGTTTTGAGTTAGAAATTCTGTCCTTCCCTCCCTCTCCTCTCTCCATCCTGAGACAGTAAGCAATCTGATATAGGTTGTACATGTACAATCACAAACATGCTATTTGTGTAAACACAGGCTAAACAACATTTACAACATAGGCATCTGGCTTGGTTACTTACTCACCTGTACGGTCTGCTGGTAAATGTTTAACACCTGGCTTTCCAGTGGAGGGGTAGGAAGGGGAATGTTTTTTACATGACACACTGTTAAGTTTAATCTATATTAATAGTATTTTCTATATCACTTTACTATGTCGAGACAATCCACAAAGCAATAAATCAAGTCCTCATTCGTAGCAATCCATGATTTCTGAGGTATAAATGCTAACATCGAAAATTTAGCAATTTGCTCATTAGCCAGTTTGAGCTGGCCTCAGCACTCCTCTGGATCTGGGGCAAGTTCCCTGACATTTCTGAGTAGTGATTTCTTCATTTATGAAATCAGGAGGTAGGGTTAGATAACCTCTGAATTCCTTTTCATTTCTAAATCCATGAAACAACGATTATTTTTCAAAAGCAGGTGTACTCAGGCGTGTTCCAACATGGCACAGTAGCAGAGTACATTGAAAAGATTATTGATTTGGAGTCAGAAGACCCATTTCAAATCCTACTTCTGACACCTACTCCTGGCACATCCTTGGGCCTGTCAAAACTTCCCTGACCCTCAGTTTCTACCTACATAAATAGAGGTTACATCCGATGGCCAATGAGGCCCCTTCAACTAGAGATCTATGATCTGTTCTTATGTAGACAATGCCATATTTTGCAATAACTCAAATCCTGTACTTTATTTGTATTGGGAGAAAATAGGGATGAAGCAGTGTCTTTTTTTTTCTTCTGTTCAATGCAATGATAAACCACAATTCCACAAGATTGAAGATGAAATATGCCACTGACCTAAAATGCAGATAGAAACATATATTCTGGGGATGGCAATTATTGGATTTTTTTGCTTTTCTTTTTTTGGTTCAGTGGGGAAGGGTGTGGTATAGAGCAGTCAGAGGGATAGGTTATAAAAGAATGTGGCAATAAATAAATATATTTGTTTTAAAAAGAAAAGAAAAAAGCCTGTCATGTCCCATGCATGCATCCAGTATTTATTATAGATGCATCATGTATAATAATTTTTTTAAGTTTAAAGAGAATCTGCAAACCATTTTTAGTGGCATAAATAATTTCTCCTTGACTTAATGGTTCTGATATATCCTGCTGACAAGTAGCAGCACGCAACATTTAGAACTTGTCCTTTTCCTTCAGCTTTAGTTTGAAAAGGTAAAAAGCAGAGGCCCAGTAATTTTATCTGAAAGCCAGAGGTCTGATCACTCAAGACAGTAATGATTAATGTCTGATGGAGAAAGGTCACCTGGTATCATCTCTTTGATTGTATGGACACCTTGTTCAAAAATTATGTCTCCTCAAAGTTGAAAGCTATTTAATCCATTGTGAGTTTGATTAGGTTTTCACCTACTGTTATCAGAAAATTCATCTTCTTTTATCATCACTTGCCTCAGAAATAATTTCCAGCATGTGAACCCCACTTAGTAGCAGCATCTAGGAAACATGACTGCACAGTAGCCAGTTCTTGCACTGCAGTTATAAAAGCCAGAAATTTCAGAGGAATCGGATCCCAGAAAACTGCATCAGCACATGGCATAAACAGCTCTTTAGTAAAGCCATTTCTCGGTTTTCTATGGCAGCAGGGATTCATCCATGATAACATGGAAAAATATCACCCACAGCCAAATTGCAAACCTCCACTTAGCCGTTGATGTCATCTACGTCATTTGCTAGGGAAGCTACAAAATAGACTGATCTTGTGTTTCACCCCCTCACCCTGTTCTTGCTCACCCTCCATTGGAGGCCCTAATGAGCATCAAAATGGCCAAAAGGCAGCAAGAGAAATTGCAAGGAGACTTCAATATCTGCAAGCTAGATCATCAGCCTGAAAGTCACTGGAAGCTAGATGTAGTTAGAATTTATTGCTGGTTCTTCCTCTTATTATTTTATATATGGGGCTAGAAAATTAGTGTGCCTTTGAAGGGAAACCATTTTAAAGGTAAGAGACTTTTTTTGGGTACCTGGTTAATGTGAAAATGATTGAGTCCCAAATGTAGTGTAAAATTAAAAAGGGAGTAATTTTTTTTAAAAAAAAAATTGGTTCGAGATGAGGCTTAGTTAATTCCCTATGATCATTTTTCAAAAGCAGGTTTATTCAGGCATGTTACAACATGGCCCAGTAGCATGGTACATTGAAAAGATTACTGATCTGGAATCAGAAGACTCAGTTCAAGTCCTACTTCTGACGCCTACTTCTGGTACATCCTTGGGCATGTCAAAACTTCCCTGGCCCTCAGTTTCTGCCTATGGCCAATGAGGCCCTAAGAAGATGGGATGGTGTGATGGAAGGCTTTGGAAGCTTAAGAGTAAGCTAATCTCTTTCTTATGTAAAACTCTACTAGCGAACAGGGATAGCTTGAGGGGAGGAGCACAAATTTAGTGGATGTCTTTGTGTGTTGTATATTGTGAGATCTTCAGATAAGACCACATTTCTAAGCTTTCTTAAAGTCAAAGGGAATGAATTTGGAGCCAGAGGCCAGGGAAGACAACCTTCTTCAAGAAGTTTGTTGTTGAAGGCAATGTTTATTGGGTGATATCATGCAATAACAAAAGGTTCTTGCTTAATATTTTTGACAAAGATCATTGATTCTAATTTTCATTAAATGAAATGACATTTTGGAACAACATAGGAATTATGTTTATGTAATCAGTCATGTCATGGTTAGGAGAATAGAAACACTTAGAAGGAATATAAGTCATATATACATACAAATATAGACATGTATGTATGACCATAGGCAAGTTCTTAACTTCTCAGTGCTCTGAAAAATTGATTTAAGTTTCTAAGTTTAGATTAGACCTTCAGGATGGTCTAGCTTGTAGATATTGCAAGCCCTTTGCAGTTTCTTTTGCTGCCTTTTAGTCATTTTGATTCTCATTGGGGCCTTCAATGGAGGATGTATAGGAAGAGGAAGAGAAGGCAAAATTGTGCTCATCTGTGGAAGAAATTTTTATCCTGGAAGTTCCCCACATGGATGAAATCACAGGTCCACCCATTTCTCTATCTCTCTCTCTCTCTCTCTCTCTCTCTCTCTCTCTCTCTCTCTCTCTCTCTCCCTCTCTCTCTCTCTCTTTCTTTCTCTCTCTCTGTCTATCTCTCTGTCTCTGTCTCTCTCTCTCTCTCACACACACACACACACACACACACTCTCACAATACATGTAGCATAAATGAATTTTCTAATGTCCTTAGAATTAGCAAGTTGATAGAGTATATCTATATCTACACTTTTATGTATTAACTGATGACTCCTTTCCTTGCCAAAGGCTGCATTTTTGTATGTTTCTTTTGGAGGATGACTTGGGGTCTGAACTTGTGATTTCATCAGTGAACATGGGCCATGTTCCTCCAACAAATAGAGGCAACCTGTTCTCTCTTAGAGCCACTAAGTGGTTAAGTGACTTCCAAGGAGTCAAGCACTCAGTAGGTGTCAGAGATAGGAACTGAACCCATGTCTTCATGACTCCAAGGCTGGGTTTCTCTCCATACTACCTCTTGGGGGTATACGAGTTGCTATTACTAGGTAACTATAATGATAAGCATTATTGTTTATGAAGTTACGTATATTTCCTCACTTTTTTCTAAAACTAGTTATACGCTCCTTAGAAGTATCAAAAACCCTTGGGTTAAAGAAATTCTTAGGTTTAGAACAGATCAATAACAACTCATTTGTTGGTGATCAATGTACACACCAACAAATTTCTGAACTACGATCTAGCAATGCTGGCCTTCTCTTGCAGTTCTTTGAACAGATCCCTCCATTTTCATCTCTGTCCCTTTGCACTGGCTCTTACCCATCCCGTGAATGCTCTGCTCCCTTATATCTGCCCCTGTTTCTTAGTTTCCCTGGCTTTCTTCAAGACTCAGTTCAAATCCTGTCTTCTGCAGGGAAGCCTTTTCTAATCCCCCAGCTGCTAATACCTTCCACTCTGACATAACCTCCTATCCATTCTGAGTATAATTTGTATATCTGTAGTTATTTACATGTTATCTTGCCCACTAGAATTAAAGCTCCATGAAGGCAAGGGCTTTTTTAACTTTTTATATTTTCCAGTGCTGAGCATAAATGTTTGTTGACTGACTGAACCTGAGCTAGAGAGAAGGATCAATAGCAAACTCATGAGCATCTGTTTGTTTCAACTTAATTTAATTCAACTAACATTTACTGAGCTCCTATTATGTGCAAGGCACTGGGGATTTAAAAGCAGCAAGTGAAACAGTTCCTGGACTAGGGAGAAAAAAACAATAGCGACACTGATAAATCAATACAAAATATGTTGAAAGTAAATGCAATGTAATTTTCAGAAAGTACTGTAATGGGTATGGGAGTTGATAATAATGAGGGTAGGTAGGAATCAGGAAAGGCCTCCTATAGGCAGTTGAGCTGTGCTTCGAAGGAAACTAGTGATTTTATGAGGCACAGGTGAAGAGAGTATTCATGGCACTGGGGAGAGACTTTTCAAGGGTATCAAGATAGGATATGGAACATTGTGTACGAGAAAGAGTAAATAAGACATTGTTCAGTTGTGTCTAACTCTCTGTGACCTCATTTGGGTTTTCTTGGCAAAGATACTGGAGTGGTTTTCCATTTTTACAGATGAGGAACCTCAGGCAAACAGGGTTAAGTGACTTGCCCAAGGTCACACAGCTGGTAAGTGTCTGAGGCCAGATTTGAATGCAGATCCTCCTGACTCCAGGCCTGGCAATCTACCTACTGTGTCACCTAGCTGCCCAGTAAACACAGTAGTTTGGTTAGAATATAGAGGGCATTGGGAAGGGAAATAGGTATTCAGGCTCAAAAATAGTCAGATTGTGAAGGGCTTTAAATGCCCAGCAGAAGAGTTCATAATTTTTCCTAGAGGTGACAGAGAGCCATTGAAGCTTTTTGAGAAGTAGGGAGACAAGTCAGGCCTGTGCTTTAGGCAGATCAATTTGGCAGTTGTATGGAAGATGAAAGAAGGAAGACTAATTAGAAGGCCAAAGTACTGATGGGAAGACAGATGGGGGGCCAAGTGACTGGAAAGAATGGGATTAGTGTAAAAGATGTTGGAGGTAGAAACAGTAGGACTTGGCAAGTCATTGAATATGGTAGGGGGAGGGTAGTTAAAAAAGAAATATAGAGCATGATTCCCAAGATGTAAACCTGGGTGACTGGAAGAATGGTAGAACAGAAATAGAGAGATTTGGAAAACTGGTAGGTTTTGGGGGATAAACAATTAAGGTTTATAAAATATTATATTATTGACTGAGGTACCTATGGAACATTCTGGTGGATATATCCAAAAGATAATTAATGATATGGGATTGGAAGTCAGGAGAGAGATGAAAGTTAGTTATGTATGTTTGGAAGTCATCTGCTAGAAATGATATTTGAACCCATGAAATTTGGTGTGACCACTGACAGAATATGTAGAGAGAGACGAGCAAGACAGGTAGAACACTGAAGATTCAGCAAAAGAGACTGAGGAGGATAGGAAGAGATCTCAGGACTGGAAATTACTTCGGAAGTAAAAGTAGATGTAGAAGGAGCAACAGGATGGTAAGAGTCGGGGTATAATCCAAGAGATGCCTTTCAGTGTTTTGGTTCTTGGGAGATAAGTAGTTTCTGAAGATAGTGAGGTCTAAAAAGTTACACCACCCCTTGGCAGCCAAGGTATCGAAGAGATGGTGTGGCAGGAGCTTAGGAGATCTAGGGTGTTGGGAGTGTTCATTCAAAATGAATACTGATGTCATTCACCAAAGATCATAGCAGGGATTGGGGTGGAGACAAAAACTGTAAAGCCAGATACGGAATTGTTGAGGCAGAGGGAAAATTGTCCAGCAGCTCAGTAGATGGAAACAGCAAGGATCTTATCAATAAACCTAAAATAGAAGGTAGGAACAATAAGACATTCACATTTTAATCAGACATTTCCCTTGATTTCCCAAAGTCTGGTTCCATTCTGTTTTATATCTATTGGAGCACAATTAATTATTTCAAATAAAGCTTTGAACTCTGTCAATAGAGTAAAAAACCAATTTCCCCCCAAAAGGGTTCTGATGAGTCCCCTTGATTGAATCAATTGTCAGGGTCCGTTTTGAGGGAGTGTTGTTTGGGGGGCAGGAATTAGAATTCATAAATTCAGAGAACACATACATGCTAATTAGCTGTATTATCATTTAATCAGTGCAAAGCAGGGTTTTGCTCAATTGGCAAGCTATTCTGGAAGCCTTTAAAGTCATGGAAAAATAATAAGGTGATTTCAAAGTTATAAATGGGAGGAGTGTTTGATATTATGCACATTTATTCATCCTAGTGGGTCATTGGAGGACAACACCCTCCCACAATGGAAGGAAGGGGAAATACGAAATGAGATGATTCTAACAGTTGGGGGTGGGTGGACTGGGAAGATAGATGAAAGAGACAGATCCTTAAGAATGGAATTCAGCCAAAATGGAGAGCTATAAGGCCTAAGCTGTAGAGAGAGGTCATAATTTAGCTCCTTAGGCCTCATTCTTCTTAGGGAAGGGCACAACTGGCCCTTTAGAGAAGTGAAGGCCACAAATGCTTGTGTGATGCAATCTCACATGGAGAGGAAAGCCCTAGATCCACCCAAATCTTCCTCAATCAGCTAGTGGATGCATAAATTTCCACTTTTAGAACTTCAATACTTTAGCTTCAGTCTACGATCGTTTTTAGAATGCAAATGCTCCTGGGAGGAGAAACATGTTAGCCAAGGGTTTTTAGCCTTATTTTGTGTTATAGATCCCTTTGGCAGTCTGGTGAAGCTTAGTGACTCCTCAGAATGATGCTTTTAAATGCATAAAAAATACATGAGATTACAAAGGGAACATTGCAAAGAGAATATTGAAATACATTTCTCACAATATTTTTTAAAAAATCCTTGGGCCCCAGGTGAAAAACATCTACTTAAGCTTTGTCATTCAACTCCAGTTCAATTAAATTCAAGAAACATTTATTGAATGATCACTATGCTTTATCTTACTGAGAATGAAGAGTCTGAGAGCCAGTTCTGATGAGGTAGGGTAGAAGAGGGAAAGTATGTAAACGCTGAGTTTTTTCCTGAGTTTCTCTCCGCTTCCCTTCCTCTCTCCTCTCGCCTTCTCCTCCTCTTCCTTTTTCCTTTTCCTCCTCCTCCTCCTCCTCCTCCTTCTTCTTCTCTTCCTCTTCCTCCTTCTCCTCCTACTTCTTTTTCTTCTTCCCTCACTCTTCCTTCCTCTTTCTCTCCACTGTCCTCTATATAAATACAGACATGCACACACATATGGATAGATACATAGATAGATAAACATATATCCCACATTCTCCATATATGTGTATAGCATTGTGCTAAGTGGAGATAGGGAAAAAGGCAAAAAACAAAAAACAAAGAAAAAAACAGTCCTTGTTCTCAAGGAGCTCATCCCCTATTGGAGGAGACAACATGGAAAGAACTATGTACAAACAAACAATATACAGGGTAAATTGGAGATAATCATTACAGGGAAGTCACTAGAATTAAGGAGGATTGGGAAATGATTCTTGTAGCAGGTGGGATTTTAGCTGGGGCTTGAAGGAATCCAAGAGGCCGAGATGAGGAGGGAGAAAATTCCAGACATGGGAGACAGCTAGTAAAACACATGGTCAGTAGATGGAGTGTCTTGTTTGCGGAACAGCAAAGAAACTATTGTTACTGGACCACAGACTAAATGGAGGAGAATGAGGTATATGAAGACTGGATAGGTAGGAAGGGACCAAGTTGTCAAAGATTTTAAAAGACCAACAGAGGATTTTATATTTGATCCTGAAAATAATAAGAAGCCACTGTAGTTTATCCAATTGGAGTGACAAGGTCAAAATGATGCTTTAGGAAGATCAACTTGACAGCTGATCGGAGGGTAAACTAGCATAGGGAGAAACTTGAAGCAGGGAGGCCAACTACTGTTCTTGTTGTTTGATCATATTTCTGTTCTGTCCAATGCTTTGTGATCCTATTTGAGGTTTTCTTGACAGAGATACTGGAGTAGTTTGCCATTTCCTTCTCCAGTTCATTTTACAGGTGAGGAAACTGAAGCAGACAGGGTTACTTAACCCTGACTTGCACAGGTTCACATAGATATTAGTATATGAGGCCAGATTTGAACTCAGGAAGATGAATCTTCCTGACTCCAGGCCTGGCACTCTATCTGCTGTGTCTCCTAAATGCCCCAGGACAACTATAGTAGGCTATTCCAATAATCTAGGTATGTGGCAATGAGGGTCTGCACCAAGACGGTTGATTATAGTTCAGAGGAGAAAAGGGGGGCATAAACACAAGATGCTATAAAGATAGAAACAATTCACTTGGCCACCGATTGGATATGAGGGTGAAGGGAGAGAGAAGAAGGGAGTGGTCAAGAGTGACACCTAGATTGTGAGTTTGGGTGACTGAGAGAAAGGTGGTACTCTTGACAATAATAAGGAACTTAAGAAGGAAAAGGGGAGGATTTGAAGGAAAAGATAGTAAGTTCAGGCTTGGACACATTGAGTTCAAGATATCTGTGTGACATGCAGAGTTATCTACAAGGTAATTGGAGACATGAGATGAAAGATTGGGAAACAGTGAGATGTGTGTGTATGTTTGCATGTATCCCCACATGAAGTCTGTGGATACTTCTCCCAGTTCCACTCCCACTGATGAGGTGGGTTTCTATACCTCCCCATCGGGGTTTAGGAGTACATTTGAGGGGTCAGAGGTGATTTTCTAATGCTTTTGACTGGAGCCTCCACCAGTCTGCTTCCCTCCAAGATCACCAGTTGAGATTCATTTAATCAGCCTACCTTAAGTAGTTTTTAGAAAGAAGTATTACTAAGGTGGTATAATAAGAGCAATTGGGACAAAATACCCTCTTAAAAATCTGTGAAAACACTTTCCCACAAGTACATACACGGGAAAAGTGGGCTCATATATGGTAAATGGGGCAATTCACAGCTTCCAGTTGCTGGGAGTCCTTTACTCCCTTTCATAGGTTACTTAAGAGGTTCTCCTTAACCATGGGGAATCTTTGTCTAGTCTGTCCATGGTTACCATAGCCCCAGCTATCCCAGGGAAACAGTGACTCTGCTGATGGGAAGACGGAAAGTTCAAAATCCTCCAGATCCTTCAAAGCTCACAAAATCTTCCTCTGGCTAAAGAGGGAGGTAGGAGGACACCTAGGCTAAGGCCAGGGCCAGAGCCAGAGCCAAGGCCTCTCCTTCCCTCCTAAATCATTGCTAAATGACACACTCTACTGAGTCTAGTTTCTAGAACAACTCTAGTTTTAACCAGCTTTGAAATTTATATGTAACATGTGGGAAAGGCTATCCCCCCACAAATAGCAAGGGGGTGTCATTATGTGATTGGAAGGGAGGCAGAACAGACATCTCTAGCCTCTTCTACTCCCACCCTTCTCGAAGAGAGATTTTAATTGATCCTAGAAGAGGAAGCAGGAAGTTGAGGCTGAAGACTCATCTACTCTCCTCAGAGGGAGGGGGTACTAGACTAGAATTATATTTATCTGTATTGAAGTATGTATAGAATGGTGTATACACACATATTTGTGTCTAATGGTACCCATCTCTAGGACAGGTGGGGGGAGGGAGGAAAAAAAAGGGGAAAAAAGAAAGTGACACGATAATTTCATTATATATTTAAAAGGAATAGCAAATTGTACATAATAGATTTGTAGTTTCATGTGCAATCATCTTTTTTCCTATTCTACAGTGTTAATGGGAATGCTTGTCTTCTTTCTTAAGTTCAAAATGAAATAATTTTTTTAAAAAAGGAATTGTATCTATCTGCTCCCTTAAATATTGTTAGTCTAGGGGACTTGATCAGATTTAAGCTAACTTCTGCTCCTTATTTCATTACTGGGAGGAAGCAAGACCCCAAGCTTTATAGCCAAAACTTGACCCCCTTTCCACCAAAAACCAGTTCCACAATGAAAAGACATATAACAATTAAGAAAGAAAACCATTTATCCAAATAATAGAAAACCAGAAACGAGAGCAAATATGTATAGGAGAACATATACCAAGTAATATAAAGTGATGGAGCTCTCCCACTTGGAGTCAGGTAACTCAGCTCAAACAAGAGAGAAGAGTCCTAAATGTCACCCCAGGGGAAGTTCCCTGAAGTCTTTAGAGCAGCAAGCTGGGGATAGGGACATGATGGCAACTGTCAGCTCCTCTAGGGTGTCCCAGAGTCTTTCCCTTCAGCAACCTGAAGTGGGGTTTTCCTCTTCTACTTTCCTCTTAAAGCCAAGGTGAGTCACTATATCCTTGGCCATATCCAGTTGAGGAGAAAGTGAAGCTGGTGACTTTGGAAAGTCCTTCCTCACTTAAATCCAATTTTCTTGCATGTCATGGCATCACCTCCATGAAGTCATGGTCCTCTTCGAGAATGAAGGACAAAGAGCAGCAGCAGCCGCACTCTCAAAGACAGAAGCACCTGAAGTGACTGAAAGGCCCAAAGTCACTGCAGGACCATAAGTGACTTGAAACTTGAAGAAAGCTCTATGAAGCCTGAAAAGAGTGAAGTTCCCTTGATCTTGTCAACTCAACCCTGACCCACATTTAGGGCAGGACATTTATCTCTGCCAATGAGAAGAGAGTCCCATACAATGGGCTTTGGGATTGGATTTACATATAAATAATACCTGGGGCTTGGCAGAGGATCAGGATTCCTGGGCAATGTAACTAATTCAAAGGACACTTTGGACAAAATAAAAAATCTGATTGCTTGCTTGAGATAGATTCTCACTTATTTAAAGTATCAAGGCTGAAATGGGGTGGGATGCAGCTTTAGTTCTACCTTTATATATGTGTTTATATGTATGTGTATGTTCATATTTATATAGCATATGTATTTGTGTATGTACATGTGTATGTGTGTATATCCAAATTTAGCAGAAGATGGTTGAATGAAGGGAAAGTAGCATCAAATAAAAATATCAGAGACTTTTAGAATTGTCTTGGCAGACCAATTGCATAGATCAACTAGAGAAATTCTAAAGCAAACAAAACCTTAAACTAGGGAAAAAATGCCAGAACAGTAATGAGCAGAGAAAAGCAACCTCAAACATTTCTGCAGTTTAAAAGAATAATAAATAATAAATATTCAATGGACATGACTACTAAGGAAAGGCACTAAAAAAATAATTGAAGGACTAGTAAGGGACCAGACAGACGGGGTAATGTTTCACCTGAGAGAAATAAGAAAGTTGCAAGAGTCATACAAAAGGCATAAGAAGAGATAAAGGGCAAAATGAAAGGAAATTGCCAAACGTCATAGGGGATCTAAACACCTCAGCAGCATAGACAAGGCAGCAAAGAAAATAAATGACAACAAGCCCACAGAGGTGCAACTATTGCATAATAGAAACAGAATTAAATGAAGACATGGCAGTAACTCAAGGAAAAAATTGAATGACCTTCAAAACTGATTGAGAAAACCCAGCCTCTGAATAATAAGTATTTAGAGGATCAAGAATTTCTGAGGATAACGTTGTACCCAGTAACAATAACATTGTCAATAACATTGTGCAATGACCACCTATCATAGACTTAACTCTTCTCAGCAATACAATGATCCAAGAAAATTCCAAAAGACTCATGATGCAAAATGCTATCCACATCCAGAGAAAGAACTGAGGGAGTCTGCACACGGATTGAAACACACAATTTTCACTTTTCTTTGTTGTTGTTGTGTGTGTGTTTTTCTTTTGTTCTGTTTCTTCTTTCACGACATGACTAATGTGGAAATAAGTTTTACAAGACTGCACATCTATAACCTATATCAGTTTGCTAGTTGTCTTGGGGAGGGAGGGAGGGAGGGAGAAAAATTTGGAACTCAAAATCTCTCAAAAAATGAATGCTGAAAATTGTTTTTATGTGTAATTGGAAAAAATTAAATACTATTAATTTTTTTTTTAAAAAAAAGAATTTCTGGTTTGGAAAGGATCTCAGAGGTTATCTAGACCACTCCATACCTGACTAAGGATCTTCTCCAAAGACTTCCTTGCTAAGTGTTCATCCTGCCATTGTTTGAGTATCTTCAATGCTGAGGAATAAAATATCTCCTGGAGCAGCTCATGCCACTTTTGGATAATGTTCATTATTAAGAAGTTACATGATAACTTTATTATATATTTAAAAGGATAGCTATACATAATAGATTTACAGTTTCATGAGCAACCATATTTTTATTCTATTGTGTTATGAAAATGTTTGTTTTATTTCATAAATTAAAAATAAAATAAAATTTTAAAAAAGGCTTTCTTTACAAAGAGCATTAAACTGTCTCTCCACACCTTCTATCCACTTCCTTGGTTTCTCCCCTCTGGGACCAAGCATAGCAAGTCTAGCTTGTCTTTCATATGACAGCTCTTTTAAATACTTGAGGGCAATTCAATTTAATTCAATTCAGTGAGCATCTACACAGCATTCTGCTAGACCCTGAGGAATTATGAATACTCAAGCAATTGATCATGGAACTGAATCTTACAAAGGAACAGAATCCTTAGGAAGATTGGGTGTGGGACCTAAGATGTTACCTGGCAGTAGAAACTGTAGACCTTACCAGTGATGGAAAGACAATAACAAAATGGCACCTGCCCTCAATGACCTTACATTCTACTGGGTTGTGGCAGGAGGACAATGTACACACTAATAAACTAATATAAAACATATACAAATTAAGTCTAAACTAATTTTCCAAAGTTGGAGGATTGGTCAAAGTGGCAGAAAGGAAGTACTAATAACTGGAGGACTCCAGAAAGACAATCCTCGAAGGGAGTTAGCATTTCCAAGAAGCAGAGGTGAAGAGAGAAGTTGTTACTGTTGAATCATTTCAGTCGTTTCTGACTCTCTGGGACCCCCTTGGGGTTTTCTCGGCAAGGATACTGGAGTGGTTTCCTTCTCCTGCTCATTTTACAGATGAGGAAACTGAGGCAAATAAGGTCGAGTGATTTGCTTAGTGTCACATAGCTAGTAAGTATCTGAGGCCAAATTTGAACTCAGGTCTTCCTGACTCCAGGCCTGGTGCCCTAACCATTGTGCCACCTAGCTCCCCCAATAGGTTCCTTACTGTAGCATAAAAGACCAGCAGCACCCTTAACATATGAAGGGAACTGAAAAATGGGTTGGGTTTCTTTTTGGTGGGGAGGGGAGCCAATGAGTTTTATTTCAGGTATGCTTGGTTTGAATATCATATGGGACATCCAGGTGGATATGTCCAACATATAGAGTGTATAAAACTGATGATGTGGATGTGGAAGTCACGTGCAGAGTGGAGATAGTTAAACCCACCAGGAAAGAAGGTATGGAGAGAGAAGAGATGGCCTACCATAGAGCTCTTGGTATACCATCTATGGCCTCATCTCAATAATTAAGAAAAATGTGGCACAGAAGAAGGCCCGGCAATCTATTAGAGATATTTCTCCAAATTGGCACTGATCCATTAATTGTCACTCTTTTGGTCCTGTCATTAAACTAGTTCCAAGTCCACCCAACCACAGATCTAACTCACATTTCTCCATCTTGTCTATAATGAATAGCATGAGAGATTTTACTAAATGCCTTGCTAAAGTCTGGGGATAATATGTCTCTTTAGTGAGGAATTGACTAAATTATTAGACTTGATCTATCATTCTATTCTAGTTTGTTTTGTCCAGATTTATGATTTCATAAATGTGGAAATTCTTATAGATATTTTTTCTGTTTGTTCTGATTGGCAACTGATCTGAAATTTATAATCTTAGGGAGTTTCTTGGGGATCTGAGATGTTAAGTGAAAGGCCCATTGTCACATAGCCAGTATGTGTTAGAGGCAAAATCTAACAATGCTCCATGCTGCTCTCCATTGTGGTAATCTTGTCAAAAAAGGTACAGAGATAAATGAATACTATGGCATGTGGTTGGTTAACTCTTAATAGCTATTTGTGATCACTACTTCATTTTCTAAATGGCTGCAAAGCATCCCTTTCGTAATAAGTCAGAGAATTTTTCTAAGAATGTAAGTTAAACTCCTTGACCTATAAAATGAAGAATTTGTCCTCTTCTTTTTTTCCCAAAATTTCCTTTCCCCCAGAAGAACAGGAAGGGGAAAGAAACTTTGAGAAATGATTGAGAAAATAATTTCTGAAACCAAAATATATAAGCAGTATACCATTTGAGAATTTTGACCAGGAAAACCCCTAGCGCAGGACTCCTAGGTACAAGATTGTCAATATCCTGAGATTCAAAGAAGAAAGGATCCTACAAACATAAGAAAGCAGGTTGAGAAGACTATAAATGGAATTAAATAACATTTTAAAGGAGGCTGATAAGGTTATTATCCATACACACACACACACACACACACACACACACACACACACACACACACGAGAATGAAAGGAGGCAAAGGAGACAACGGGTCAAAAGCTCCATGAAACTGAAAGAAGTAGGCTTGGATGTCAGACCCCAGCATTCATCTTACAAGCCAAAGAAAACAGCAAACATGAAGCAGCTAAGGAATTCATGGATAATTCATGTAAGAGGATTTCTCTTATCATTGATGGAACAATATGGATTCACTTAAGAGAAAAAACATTATTCAAATCAACAACAAAATAGTATTTTTTCTTTGTTAAATCAACAGGTTAAGGAATATAAGGAAGATAAGTTATTAAAATATATAAAATCAAACAGTTATGCCAGGTGATTTATTATGTTTTTCTTTAAAAAGAGAGAGAAGAGGAAAAATAACACCAAATTCTTGTATTCCAGGAAGTTAAGAGGAAATGAATGAAAAGGTACTTATTAAGCATTTTCTATAAACTGTGTGAAGGGCTGGGAATACAAATGCAAAAGCAAAACCTTTCTTTGCCCTCTAAGAATTTAAGTTTTAATTGGAAGAATAAGATCTGTTGGGGAGTGGTAGTCAGGGAGTGGTGTTTTGATCCCCAAAATTACAAGTATGTTAATTTGGACCATCAGACAGCAATTTTTAAATTTTAATTTTGGGACTTCTTCACACTCTTAAAAATAGAAACCCTGAAGAATTTTTATTTACATATGTTATATCTATCAGTATTTACCATATTAGAAATTAAAGTGGATAAATTTTAATATACTTAATTTATTTAAGAATAACAACAACAACGAACCCATTACATGCTAACATAAATAACATTTTTTCCTGAAAAATAACTTTATTTTCCAAAACAAAAATATTTGGAGAAGAATGACATTATTTTGTATGTTTTTGCAAATCTTTGTAATGTCTGACTTAATAGAAAGCAGCTGGATTTTCTTATCTGCTTCTACATTCAATCTATGGAGAAATGTTGTTTCAGTTGAAATATATTAAGAAAATCTGGCCTCATGGATATATGTAGTTGGAATAGGTATGTAGTTGGAAAAGGGAGGAACATTTTAATAGGCAAATAATACTATAGTAATCTTAGGAAAGTAATTTTGAGCTCATGGACTCCTGAAAGGGTAACAAGGGCCCCTATGGATCCAAAGACAATACTTTGAGGACAGCCACCATAATAGATTGACAGGCCACCTCTAAGAACAATGGCAGAGCTGATTTCATCACCGTTCCAGAACTGAAGGGGAAAGGGAATTAGAAAAGGTGCATTTGAGGCTTCAAAGCAATTGGTGAAGTTGTTAAGAATATATTCAGAGAGTATAGAGTGGAAAGAGTTTACCAGGAGAGGTAATCAATAATCAGGACAGAGTGACCTCAGGATGGTAGTTCCAGAATTGAATGAATGAACCTAGAGAGGGGAATATCAATGAGATGATGGCATGCAACTTAATTTAGATATTACATTTAGAAGTAGTTGTAGTATAAATGGAATTAAAAAGTTCAATTGTTTTCTGATCTCAATAGAAAAAAATTCATAGTTTACATATGAAAAAATAAATCTTAAGTAAGAAAAAATAATTTGAGTGACCAATGACTAAATAAGCCTATCAATAAAAATGCTAAATATAAATGTGATAGATACTTTTATAAAAAGTATCAAGGATATCCTACAAAAATCCCCATATGCTTTATTTAATGCAAAAAACTCAACCCCCCCAAAAACGCAACTTTGTTCTCTAAGTACAAATAAATGAAACTGTGTAGAGTCTGTATTTGGACACAACCTTATGTCAGATGGAAAGATGGCTTTGTGAGTAGCCAGTAAGCATTCATAGGAACATGCACACAAGCAAATATTTGAGGAAGATGTCACTAATCTTAACTATAGAGAGTAATTACAAAATGAAGCTTGTCAAAAGTTCACCCTTGCTGGTGATTGTTAAATAGGCCACACAATCCTGGGATATACCAGAACAATTATAGCATCATTAGACCATTTTATGGATGGCAGTTTGAAATAGCCCTTAACATATGGGTTTTCAAATATGTCTTCAGGATTATGAGCCAGGGTCCAGGTATAAGATTTATATCAGAAATATAGTTGTATCTGTCTTTATAAAGGCTGTATTATCACCCGTAACACCAGAAAAAAAATGATTCTTCAATGAATTGTACTGAGTATTCCAACAAGAAGTGAGGGGGATGGGGTCTTGAAGTGCGGATAGAAAGGCAAGAACGGATTCAGAAGGTAAATGAGGGTGTGCTACCTGAGACACTTGGAGAAGGTAGGGTGGTGGGCCTTACAAAGAGATATTCCATGGTGAGTGGGCTGTGGTAAATGTTCCAGGGATATTGAGGGAAGTCCTAGGATAAGCTCATTAGGTATTATTCCCACTTAGTGAACTATCTAAACTAGTCAAGAACACAGATTGGCCAGCCTAATTAATTCTTCCATTACTAGGAGCAGTCCTTCTTCCTCCTTAAATATCTTCATAAACGGGATATAACTAGACCTGCTATTTCTTTTTTTAAAAAATGACAATAACTTAATTTTTTTATTTCTAGTTTGTAACACTCAGTTCCACAAGTTTTTGGGTTTCAAATATTCTCTCCCTTCCTCTCCTCCCCCCACCTCAGGATGACATGTAATCCAGTGTAGGTTCTACATATACCTTCACACTGAACTTATTTACATATTAGCCCAGTTGTAAGGAAGAACTGTAACCAATGGAATGAATCATGAGAAAGGAGAAATGAAATAAAAAGAGAAGGAAAAAAAAGAGAGAGCAAAAAGTTTGCCTCGATCTGCATTCAGACTCCATAATTTTGTCTCTGGGTGTGCATAGCTTTTTCCATCATGAATCTTTTGGAGCTGTCTTTGAACCTTGCATTGATGAGGGGAGTCAAGTCTATCAAAGTTACTCCTTACAGATACCGTGTTTCTGTAATGGTGTATAATGATCTCCTGGTTCTGCTCCCCCGACTCAGAATCAGTTCATATAAGTCATTCAAGGCTGTAATGAGGTCTGTCTGCTCTTCATTTCTTATAGCACAATAGTATTCCATTACATTCATATACCACACTTTGTTTAGCCAATCCCCAATTGATGGGCATACCCTTGATTTCCAATTCTTTGCCACCACAAAAGAACTGCTATAAATATTTATGTACATACTGGCCCTTTTCCCACTTGTATGATCTCTTTGGGTGATAGCCCTAGAAGTGGTATTACTGGATCAAAGGGTATGCACATTTTTGTAGCCCTTTGGACATAGTTCCAAATTGCTTTCCAGAATGGCTGGATCAGTTCACAACTCCACCAACAATGTAACAATGTTCCAACTTTCCCACATCCTCTCCAGCGTTTATCATTTTCCTGTTTTGTCATGTTGGCCAATCTGATAGGAGAGATGTGGTACCTAAGAGTTGTTTTGATTTGCATTTCTCTAATCAATAGTGATTTAGACCATTTTTTCATATGACTAAAGATATCATTAATTTCTTTCACTGAAAACTGCCTGCTCATATCCTTTGACCATTTCTCCATTGGGGAATGACTTGTATTGCTATAAATTTGGCTCACTTCCCTGTATATTAAAGATATGAGATCTTTATCAGAGACACTGGTTGTAAAGCTTTTTCCCCCAATTTTCTGCTTCCCTTTGTTGCATTGGCTTTGTTTATACAGAAACTTTTCAATTTAACATAATCAAAATTATTCATTTTGTAACACTATCTCTCATTGGGTCACAAATTCTTCCTTTTCCCATAAATCTGACAGGTAAACTATTCCTTGCTCTCCCAAATTGCTTATAGTACCAGCCTTTATTCCTAAATCATGAACCCATTTTGCCTTTATTTTGGTATACAGTGTAAGATATTGGTCTATGCCCAGTTTCTGCCCCACTATTTTCCAATTTTCCCAGCAGTTTTTGTGAAATGGTGAATTCTTAGCCCAGAAGCTAGATTCTTTGGGTTTATCAAAGAGTAGATTGCTATAGGCATTGACTATTGCATCTTGTGTACCTAAGCTACTCCACTGATCCACCACTCTGTTAGCCAGCACCAAGTAGTTTTGAAGCCTGCTGCTTTATACTACAGTTTAATATCTGGTATGGCTAGGCCACCTTCCCTGGCATTTCTTTTCATTAATTCCCTACATGTTCTGGACTTCATGTTTTTCCAGATGAATTTTGTTATTATTTCATCCAGCTCTGTAAAATAATTTTTGGTAGTTCAATTGGTATGTCACTGAATAAGTAAATTAATTTAGGTAAAATTATCATTTTTATTATATTCGCTCAGCTTAACCACGAGCAACTGACGTTTTTCCATTTATTTAGATCTGACTTTATTTGTGTGAAAGTTGTTTGGTAGTTGTGTTCATATAGGCCCTGTGTTTGTCATGGTAGGTAGACTCGCAAACATTTTATAGTGTCTACAGTAACTTTAAATGGAATTTCTCTTTCTATCTCTTGCTGTTGGGCTTTGTTAGTAATGTATAGGAATGCTGAGTATTTATGTGTGTTCATTTTATATCCTGTAACTTTGGTAAATTTTTTTATTATTTCCAGTAGTTTTTTACTTGATTTTCTAGGATTCTCTAAGTAAATCATCATATCGTCTGCAAAGAGTGATAACTTAGTTTCTTCTTTGCCTATTCTAATTCCTTCAATTTCTTTTTCTTCTCTTATTGCTAAAGCTAACATTTCTAGTAGCAAATTGAATAACAGTGGTGATAATAGACATTCTTGTTTCACCCCTGATCTTATTGGGAATGCATCTAGCTTATCCCCATTTCATATGACGCTTGATGATGGTTTTAGGTAGATGCTATTTATAATTTTAAAGAAGACTCCATTTATCCCTATGCTTTCTAGTGTTTTTAATAGGAATGGGTGTTGTATTTTGTCAAAAGCTTTTTCTGCATCTATTGAGATAATCATATGGTTTCTGCTAGTTTTGTTGTTAATATGATCAATTATGCTGATACTTTTCTTAATATCAAGCCAGCCTTTCATTCATGGAATAAATCCTAACTTGTCATAGTGTATTATTCTCATGACAAGTTGCTGCAATCTTTTGGTAATATTTTATGTAAAATTTTTGCATTAATATTCATTAAAGAAATTGGTTTATAATTTTCTTTCTCTCTTTTAACTCTTCCTGGTTTGGGTATTAGTACCATATTTTTGTCATAGAAAGGATTTGGCAGGGCTCCTTCTTAGCCTATTTTCCCAAATAGTCTATAAATTATAGGAATTAATTGTTCTTTAAATGTTAGATAGAATTCACATGTAAAACCATCTGGTCCTGGAGATTTTTTCCTAGGGAGTTCATTGATGGCTTGCTTAATTTCTTTTTCTGAGATGGGGTTATTTAGGTATTTTGCTTCCTCTTCTGTTAACCTGGGCAACTTATATTTTTATAAATATTCATGCATTTCCCTAAGGCTGTCAAATTTATGGGCATACAATTGGGCAAAATAATTCCTAATTATAATTTTAATTTTCTGTTCATTGGAGGTGAATTCATCCTTTTCATTTTTGATACTGGTAATTTGGTTTTCTTCTTTCTTTCTTTTAATCAAATCGACCAAAAGTTTATCAATTTTATTGGTTGTTTCATAAAACCACTCTTAAGTCTATTTATTAGTTTAATAGTTAATGATTTCAATTTTATAAATCTCTCCTTTGGTTTTCAGTGTTTCTGCTTTGGTATTTAATTGGGGATTTTTAATTTGTTCTTTTTCTAGCTTTTTCAGCTGCATGCTCAATTCATTGATCTCCTTTTTATCTACTTTAATGATGTAAGCATTTAGAGATATAAAACATCCCCTAAGAACTGTTTTTGCTATCTTCCATCAGTTTTGGTATGTTGTCTCATTATTGTCGTTCTCTTGAATGAAGTTTTTAATTGTCTCTATGATTTGTTCTTTGACCTCCTCATTCTTTAGGATTAGATTATTTAGTTTCCAATTAATTTTTAGTTTATTTTTCCATGGTCCTTTATTACAAATAATTTTTATTCATCATAATCTGAAAAGGATGCATTAACTATTTCTGCCTTTCTGCACTGGATTGTGAGGTTTTTATGCCCTAGTACACGGTCAGTTTTTGAGTATGTGCCATGTACTGCTGAGAAAAAGGTAGATTCCTTTTTATCCCCATATAGTTTTCTCCAGAGGTCTATCATATCTGCCTTTTCTAAAATTCTATTCACCTCCTTAACTTCTTTCTTGTTTATTTTGAAGTTAGATATATCAAGTTCAGAGAGGGAGAGGTTAAGGTCCCCCACCTAGTTTAGTTTTGCTGTCTAGTTCTTCCTGTAACTCCTTAACATCTCCTCTAAGAATTTGTATGCTATACCATTTGGCAAATATATTTTAAGTAATGATATTGCTTCATTATCCATGGTGCCTTTTAGCAGGACATAGTGTCCTTCCTTATCTCTTTTAGGCAGATCTATCTTTGCTTTTGTTTTGTCTGAGATTAAGATAGCTACCCCTGCTTTTTTTTTTTAACTTTAGCTGAAGCGCAATATATTCTACTCCAGCCTTTTACCTTTACCCTGTGTGTATCCCCCTGTTTCAAATGGATTTCTTATAAACACCATATTGTAGGATTATGGTTTCTAATCCATTCTGCTATCTGCCACCATTTTATGGGAGAGTTCATCCCATTCACATTCACAGTTACGATTACTATCTGTGTCTTTTTCTCCATCCTATCCCCTGCCCCCCACTGTTTATGCTTTTATTTCTCCCTTCTCCCTTCTACTCCTCAAAAGAGTTTTGCTTTTGACTGCCACTTTCCTCAGTTTACCCTTTCTATTGATTCCCCGCCCTTATCTTATCCTTTTTCCTTTGCTACTTTTTCCCTCCCTTCTGACACCCCCCTCCCTTTTCTTTCCCCTTTCCCTCCTACTGCCTTTAGGACAAGTTTGGTTTCTATACTTATCAAAGTATGTTATTCCCTCCTTCAACTAAATCCAATGAGAATAAAGCTCAAATACTGCTCTTCTCTCTCCCTTCTTTCCCTCTACTATAATATGTTTTTGTTCCCCTTCATGTGATCTAATTTACCATTTTCTACCACCTCCTTACCTCTTCTCCCAGAACCATAACTTTATATCCCTTAATTATGTTTTTTATCATTATATCAGTTATTTTATACTGATACCCTCAATCTATGTATATCCCATTCAATTGTAATAACTGTACTATTCTCAAGATTGTCATATATATATATATATATATCATATAAAAAACCAATGTAATCCTATATGAGGATGTAAACAATTTGCCCTTATTGATTAGCAAGGTTTTCCCCCTGTTTATCTGTTTATGTCTCTTCTGAGTTTTGTGTTTGAAGATCAAATTTTCCATTGAGCTCTGGCCTTTTCATCAGGAAGGTCTGGAATTGCCTTATTTCATTGAATGTCCATCTCCTTGCCAGAAAAATTATGCTCAGTTTTGCTGGCTAGTTTATCCTTGGTTGTAGTACAAGCTCCTTTACCTTTCAGAATATCGTATTTCAATTTCTCCTGTCATTTAATGTAGAAGCTGAAAGATCCTTCATGATCCTGACTGTAGTTCTGCCATATTTGGGTTGTCCCTTTCTGGCTGCTTCCACTATTTTCTCCTTGGCCTGATAGTTCTGGAATTTGACTACAATATTCCTTGGAGTTTTCAATTTGGGATCTCTTTCAAGGGTGATGGGTGGATTCTTTCAATGACTATTTTATCCTCTGGCTCTAGGGCCTCGAGACAGTTATTCTTGATGATTTCTTGTAAGATACTGTTCAGGCTCTTTTTTTCATCATGGCTTTCTGGTAGGCCAATAATTTTTAGATTTTCTCTCCTGGATCTATTCTCCAGGTCAGTTGTTTTTCTAGTCAGGTATTCCACATTTTCTGCTATTTTTTCATTTTTTTAGATTTTGTTTGACTGATTCTTGATGCCTCATAGAGTCATCAGCTCCTACTTGCCCAATTTTAATTTTTAACAAATTGTTTTCTTCATTCAGCTTGTGATCCTCCTTTTCCAGTTGGTTAATTTTACTTTTCAGGCCATCATTCTCAGAAATTAGATTGTGAATTTCCTCAACCATTTCACCAATTTTACTTTTTAAAGATTTGATCTCATCAGTAATTTTTTCCATTTTTTTTACTTCTTTAATTTGATTCTTAAAATCCTCCTTGAGCACTTCCAGGAATGTTTTTTTGGGGGGGTTTGAGACCAGTTCACGTTCCCTTTTTAGGTTTCAGATGTGGGTATAGTGTCAATGGTGTCCTCTTCTGAACTGGTATTTTCATCTTCCCTGTCTCCATAATAAGAATCAATAGTCCTAGGTTTTCTGGATTGTTTCTTTATGTTGTTTATTTTTTTCCTGGCTTTAAAGGGGATCTCTGCTTCTGGGGTTCAGGGGGCTCTGTTCCAAGCTTGTTGTGCTGGGAACTATGGGCCTAGTTACTGGCTTTGTGTGCTGTGGCCTCTGGTTTTGTGAGGTGTGGAGGAGGGGGGTGGTCTAGTTGCTGGAAGTCTCCTCTTCCCCTCAAGCTGTGCTACAGTGTGGATGGTCTCAGCTGGTGTCTACCACTTCCCCTGGCTGTGCAAAGGCACCTCTGGGTTCCTGGTGTTGACATTTGCTAGCTCCACCCCCCTGGGGCTCAGGAATTCCCACTGTTTGGCTACTGAAGCCCCACTTCTGGCTCCTCTATTTCAGGGTTTCTCCAGAGGGAGTATTAACTGGGTGAAGAAGGGAAGGATGAGAGCCATTTTACCTGGTCATCATGGCTCCTGGAAGTTCAAGAAGGCAACCTTCAAACCTTTAGACTGTGGGCTGCAAGCCTAACAAGTAGATGCTCTCATGGTCGTAGGCACTGAGCTGCTACCTCCCATACCTCCAACAGACTCCCATCCTGGACTGAGAGGCCTGGGGATTGCCACCAGTTTCATGTGCCCAGTGTTCTCCCAGTCCGGATCTCTGTCTGAGTTCTGCAGCTACTCCTGCTTTACTATGGTCTGATGCAATTCTGTGTGCCAGACACTCTCCTACCCTATAGATCTGTCCTGTCAAGCCTGAGGACTCTCCTGGCTTGGAAATTTGTCACACTTAGTCTACTGGTGGCTTCTAAGTCTCTCAAATACTCTCAGATTCACTTTTTTAGTGGTATCTGACAGAATTATTGAGAGAGCTCTGCTAAGATGCTGTTTTCATGCTACCATTTTAGCTCTGCCCCTGATTCCAGAGTAGACTTGTTACTTCTTGATATGTGGATTCTATTAGATGGTGCATTCCTTGAAGGCAGGGCCTGTCTTTTGCCTCTTTTTGTATCCCTGGTGTTTAGGACGGTACCTCACATATAATCGGAACTTAATTCATATTTATTGACCAACTATCAAAGAGAAAATGAGGCAGCTAGATAGAGGAGTGGATAGAGCACCTTGCCTGGAGTTAGGAAAGCTCCTCTTCTGAGTTCAAATCTGGGCTCAGACACTTACTAGCTGTGTGCCCTGAGCAAGTCACTTGACCCTGTTTGCCTCAGTTTCATCATCTACAAAATGAGCTGGAGAAGGAAATGGCAAACCTCTCCAGTATCTTTGCCAAGAAAACCCCAAAACGGGTCTGATGTGCTGAAATTGACTTAAACAACAACAAGAAAACCCCTAACATTGAAGATAGTACCTACTCTGCAATTTATAGTCTTTAGGGGGTATTGAGAGGTCAACTGATTTGCCCAGGGTTATAAAATTATTTAATGCCTTTATGGCAACATTTGAACCCAGAACTCCCAGGCTGGCTCTTGTCTTTCCTCATTCATTGCCACAATGGAGATGCAATCTAGTTTTTCCATAACATCTCTTCTGCTAGCCTTTGTCCTAAACTGGAGTTGTTATTCCTAGCCAGGATGCTGACTGGTCCTATACACATAGGGAGCAAAGTTCTATTCCCATTGTTGTCCCTCCTTTTCTTGGGAAGAGGGTATATAATTTGGCCTTTTGTCATGTACTCAGGAAGAATTGTCTCACATAGCCAAGGGTATAGAAATTCTTGTATTTATGGTGTTCCATATGATTGCCACATGGAATGTTGCCACAACTATTGTAGTAGATCAATTTCCACTGTTCCACATAACTAAAGTCCCCCTCTACTTATCTCAGCACTTTCTTCCCATGTCCCTTATTTTATGACCTTCTCTTTAAGGGTTAATTACTGCTAAGGGCACTCCAATTTTCACTCTGGCTTGTTTCTACTTTGAGGGTTCAGTCAGAAAGGATAGACTCTCGGGTCCTGAGCCTTCTTTTCTTGTTTAGATTTAAAGGTCATATCCATCAGGGATTTCCACACATGCCTGGCATAGAAGCTACTTAAGCTATAGTTAATAAATCAACAAGCATTTTTTTTCCAATAAAGCTTTATTAACCCTCCATTCATGCTTATTTTCATTTGTTGTGTTGTCTTTGATTGGTGATTGTGCCAAATTCTGTGTGAGCAGCTCACACTCTCATTTTCTACTGCAGTGTGCCAAGTCAGGCTCACTTAAAATAGTAAAAAACCCTAAGGATTTAAGAGGGGAGGAGGGGAGACCAGCATTTGTCTTTGTGGGACAAATTTCCCTACCCCTCCTTTCTTTTTAATTAAAAATTCATTCAATGCAGTGGTTTGGACATTGTTTTTGGTCAGTATGTGATGATACAGCTTCATTGGAGGACATGGGTCATGTGGGTCAATTAAAATTACCTATGGGAATTGTTTCCCTGCTTTAATCAAGGTTCAATCAGTCAGTCAATTAATAAGCATTTATTAAGTGACTACTATGTGCTAAGCACCATGCTAAATGTTGGACTACAAGGGTCCTTTAAAATGACATCCCCCATAGACTCTGGTGTAGAGGCACAAAGCAAGCTAATCAGTCATGCCTCTCATAGGAGTGGATATTGGGGAGTGTGGCGTAACCAGAATGTAACAAGAGATGGGTGGAACTTGTCAGGAAGATTCAACTCAACATGATCCATGAAGGAGCATTTTTTCAAAGTCATCTCTAATGCTATGTCTTTTTTTTCTCTCTTGGGTAGGAACAAGAAGGAGGAATGTGCTCAACAAATCAACAAATATTTATTAAGTGCATCCTATGTTGCAGACCATGTACTAAGTTCTGAGAAAACAAAGGAAAATTTTAAACAGTCCCTATCCCCAAGAAGCTGATGCTCTAATGGGGAAAATGACAAATACCGTATAGGGATTTGGAAGGTATAGGTGTACAGGTATATAGAAGATACATACAAAGTAATCCTGAAAGGAAAGGCACCAGAGGGAATGGCAAAGGCCTCTTGTTGAAGGCAGCATTTAAGCTGTCTTAAAGGAAGCTACAGCTTCTACAGGGTGGGGAAGTTAAGAGGAAGAGAATTCTGGGCATGATGGATAGCTAATGTAAAAGCACAGAGATGGAAAATAGTCCTATGTCTTTTTTTCATTTCACAACCAAGCTAAATCTATGATCCCCTACTAATCTCCTCTACTTTCTTCTCCTTTCATTCAGATCTCAACCCTTTGCAATCTAGCTTCCAATATCATCATTTAATTTAAACTGCTCTCTCGAAAGTTACTAGTCATCTTTTAATTGCCAAATGGCTTTTTCTCAGTCTTCAACCTGCTAGGCAAATCTTAATGCACTATGGAAACGTGACTTGCTAGGAGAACAACTTTATTCATATTTGTATAGCTTCACATCTCTGATTCTTAAAAGATCTTTTGTGGAACTTAGTAGAATATAAGCTCTTAGAGGTCAGGGATTATTTCATTTTTATTTTTATAGCCTCAGTGCCTAGATAAGATGGATGCTTAGCAAATGTTTATTGAATTTCTTATCTTAGAATTCCATTCTCAAAATCTCTTAGAATAATACTTTTACCTTAATGAAATAGTACAATGATTTAATCATTTGTATTCCATACCTTCTATTATAGTGAAATTCCATTTAGTCAAAGGACATTTACTTGACATTTATTGTAATTAAATTTTACCTGATAAAAAACACACACACAGAGCTATCCATCTCTTTAACTATCAATTTTTGAATATATTTCCTCCTTTCATCCTTTCCCTTCTCGTTTTTCATGAATTGTCCTGAACCCAATACAAAAATGTAAAAGAAATGAGTCAACTGAGAACTCTCAAACTTGCGGATAGGAGATTTTTTAAAAATCTCTTATTTTACTTTTGTTTTTTCTTCTTAGTCTCCTTGCATGTTTTAAATACTTTCTAAAGGTAATAAATTTTCTCTTCACTATTTCCTGAAAGCATTAAGCTGAAATAACTATGTCATTCAACACCTGTCTAAAAAAAAATGGCTTTCCATTTTCCTTTGTAATACATCTAATGCTGTCTCCTAGAGCTATATTTCATAGAATTTTGGGGGAAAAGGTCTCCCCAGGGTGAAGACTCTTTTAGCAAAGTTTTGCTCTGGGTTAGATTCACTATTTGAAGATGTAGTTGTCCTCTCATTATTCCACTATTTCCTTAAAGAAAAATTTGACAGTGTTTGTGATAATAGAACAGAGAATTTCAAACAGCAGAAATCTATATTCTCTGGTGCTCTAATGATAAATTTCAGAAAACTTGTCACTTCTAAAGAGCTTAGAGGAAAAGAAAAAAAGACTTTTCTGCCCAGTCATAAGAAGGAATGCTTGTGCCTAGGGCATAAACTCTATGGATAAGCACCACAAATGGTAACCTTAGTTATTGAAGGTGGACACTGCCCTATGAAGGAGGAAGAGATATTCTAGAATACATATTCTTTTGAGTGGAGGTATACCATAAGGCTGCTTGATGTGAGGGCTTTTCCCAGGAAGCATGCCATCTACAATTTTCCTGGTGTGGCAGAAGTGATCTGAAAAGCTTCTGGTCAATATGTTGAGTTTTTCTTCTCCACTCCACAAATAACTGGATGAGATTGCACAGGGGTTCTGTGTGTGTGTGTGTGTGTGTGTGTGTGTGTGTGTGTGTGTGTTATAGATCCTTTTGACTGTCTGGTGAAATCTTTGAGCCCTTTCTCATAATAATGTTTTTAAATGCATAAAATAAAAGGCATGAAGGAAATCAAATATATTAAAGTACAGTTATCAGGATACTAAAAATGAAAAAAAAAACAAATATGGAACTTGATTGGAAAGGACTTCTCCCATGGAGATAAATTGTGCTCTAAATTCTTGATGACAGTACACATGGGATTCCTGATTGGTACCAAGTAACAGAGGTTTCTTCCTGACAATTGGTTGACTGAGGACCAGGAAGACATACCATTGTCATTGGAATCACTCTCCTTGTGGTCTAAAGGAGTGAGCTGAAAAAGCTCCACTTTTTTTAAATCCATCTATTTTGCTTGTTTTTCTTTTCTCCCTGGGACTTCTAGCCCAGAATGGCTAATATTGGCTTTCAGCAGAAGCACGTGGCAGTTGAAGATAGGTGTTTACCATGATCCAAGGTTGGAATTCCTGGAAGTACTTTCCCTCTAAGTGATCCTAAGAATGAATGTTGCAGTCTTGGGGTTACCTCTTCATAGGTAATCCCAGAGTTTTAGAGTTCCTGAGTTTAAGAGTAGGACACCAGCAACCTAGAGTAAGATTTCCTTACCAACATGTCTCAGACTTCCAGGAGCCAAGATGTTGGAGTAGGCAGTAAATCACCAAGATTCTCCCATATTCACCTCAAACCAACTATAAAATAGCACCCCCAAACAAATCCTGGAACAGCAGAACTAACAAAGAGATGGAGAGAAACAATCTTTTAGGCCAAGAAACTTGGAAGATCAGCAAAAAAGTCTGTTTTACTTGGGTTAAAGGAGACAGGGAGCATCATAGCAATCTAGCAATAAACCTCACCTCAGCAAGCCAGTGGGAGATCCTGAGCCCCAATGTGGTGGAGCAGCAAACACTAACACCAGGGCCCCCATGTGCCTCAGCCTTGCCAGGGGAATGACAGACTTCAGCTCTGAGAACTTCCAGAAGAACCACCATGTGCTTCAGCATAGCCCTGGACAAACAGGCAACCTCTAGCAGTCAGATCAACACAAAACACCTTACCAGCCTCAGCACACAACAGATACCACCACTAGGACTCCAGCTCAGTCAGAGGTAAGCTACTAGACCCCTACCACCTCCAGCAGTACCAGTCACCCTACACCCCACCTCCTCAGCGCTGCACCAGACATGAGGGTCCTCCTATGGGCCTCAGGGCAGCATCAGTACAATACCAGGTAAACAGCCAGGGCCTGTAGTCCTTGGCACAAGAAGCCTGAGACAGTACCCCTTCCATCCTGGGAGCAGAGCTCAAATTTAAAAGAAAGAAAAAAGGCTAAAAAAGATGAGCAAACAACAACATAATAATCTGATCATAGAAAGTTATTATGGTGATAGGGAACATCAAGACAAAAATTCAAAATAGGATAACAATGTCAAAACATCTATGGGCAAAGCCCCAAAGAAAAAGATGCAGTGGTCTCAAGAATCAGAGGGCAAAATAGGCATTGGAAGAATCCATTGATCACCTCAGGAAAGAGATCCCAAAATAAAAACTCCAAGGAACATTATAACCAAATTTCAGAACTTTCAGGTCTGATAAATAATATTGCAAGTAGCCAGAAAGAAACAACTCAAATATTGGGGAGTCACAGTCAGGATTACACAGGATTTAGCAGCTGCAACATTAAAGGATCTGAGGTCACAGAAGATAATATTCTGGAAGGCAAAGGAGCTAGGACTACAACCAAGAATCGCCTACCCAGTGAAATTAAACATAATACTTCGAGAAAAAAAATTATCCTTCAGTAAATAGAAGGATTTCAAGCTTTCATAAGGAGAAGAACAGAAATGAACAAAAAATTTGATCTCCATCATCAAGACCTAAGAGAAGCCTAAAAAAGGAAAAAGGGGAAAGAAAACACAAGAGATTCAATGGAGATGAACTGTTTATATTCCTACATAGGAAGATGATACTTGTAATTTTTAAAAATTGTACTACTAATAGTACAACTAGAAGGAATATACACAGATAAAGGGTACAGGTATAAGGTGAATTTGAGGGAATGACATAAAAAATAATTTAGGGATGAGAACACAGAGTACATTGGGTGCAGAAGGAAGGGTGAGGTAGAATGAGGTAAATGATTTCACATGAAGAGGTACAAAAACATTACAGTGGAGGGAAAGAAGGAAAGGTGGGTGATGGGCATTGAGTGAACATTACTCTCATCAGTATTGGCTCAAAGAGGGAAAAATATACACAATCAGTTGAAGATAGAAATCAGCACTAATGAAGAAAAATTCTATCCACATCTAGATAAAGAACTCATAAACCCTGAATGCAGACCGAAGCATACTTTTTTCCACTGATGTCAGCAACATTGTACGATGATCATCCATAAATGACAGCTCTTCTCAGGAACACAATGATCCAAGATAAGTACAAGGGCCTAATGAAGGAAAATGCTATCCACATCCAGATAAAGAACTGATAAACTCTGAATGCAGATTGAAGCATACTTTTTTTCTCTTACCTTATTCTTTTTCATGATTTTTTTTCCTTCTGATCTGTTTCTTTTTTCACAACTGTGACTAATATGGTGATAGTACATGTATAACCTATATCAAATGGCCAACCATTTTAGGAAGAGGGGAGGGGAGGGAAAGAGGAAGGGAGAAAAATTCAGAACTCAAAATCTTATAAAAGTGAATGCTAAAATTGTGTTGATGTGTAATTGAGAAAAAAATACTATTTAAAAGATTTTTAAAAAAAACCACATGTCTCACAAAAGAAGGTTGCCAACAGTGGTTCATGAAGGCAAAGGAATAAAGCCATGTCAAAGCTGGCTGGGAGATCTGGACCCTGATGCAAACCTTCCATGATTTTGCTTTGAGTTGCTCAGATGATGCAAGTCTAAGACATATGAAAAGTATTAGTTCAATAAAAAATGTCTTTGACTTCTATGGTAAGAAATGGACTGCTTGAACATTTTATGTTTCCTCTGTTTGTTCATATACAAATCTGAATTCTTTGAACTTATTCAAATCCCTCTGGGATCAGGTTTCCCCAGGATCAAACCCAGTCTATGAGCTGAGTGAAGAATTCAAGGGGTTTAAGAAGAAAGATAAGAAGTATTCTATGGGCTAAAATGATCCAGGGGAAACTAGCTCAAGAGGGATGGGAGATGCTCAAGGATGAAATTCTGAATACACAGGGGAAAAAAATTCCATTGAAGAGGAAAAATAAGATATATACAGGGAGCTCATCAAATGACTTAGAGTTTTAAAAGTGATTTATAGTAGAAGAAATTCCAGGTAACAAGATTAATATTAGAGCATGTTATGTAAATATAATAAATATATAAATAATAAAAGAGCATGCAATGTAAAATAATGTTAGGAATGTTAAATATTTGAATAAATGAAGTCTGGTGAAGGAAACTAAGAGCAACCAGCAGGTGTTTTCTTAAGAAAACTATTGAGGGAGAAAAAAGCATTGAAAATGGATAACACTTTTGCTTGATGTGAAGGAACAATGACAGGGAGAAGGCAGAACTGCTTAAGTGTTGTTTTTCTTCTATTTTCTCTACCAGGAAGAATGACATTTGTACTAGAAATGAGAGAACCAAAATAAGTAACAGATATTTTTACACACAATAAAGGAAATAGAAGGAGAGTACCTAACTACCTTTGATGAATTTAAGTCATCTGACCCCAATGAACTATATCTTTGGTTATTGAAATAACTGGTAGATATGATTGCTGAGCTATTATCAATAATATTTGAAAGATCGTGGAAAAAAGGGGAAGGCTCACAAAATTGGAGAAGGGCACATTCTCATTTTTTTTAAAAGAAGAGAATAGAGACTACAAACCATGGGTCAGTGAGCTTGATTTTTATTCCTTCAAAAATTCTAAAATAGATCATTAAAGAGATGGTTGGTGAGCAAAACAAGAGGAGGGAAAGGAAGCAGTGATTACCAAGAACCATAATGGCTTCATTAAGAACAGGTCATGTCAGAGTAACTTTATTCCACTTTTGAAAGAATTACAAAATTAGTAGATAAGGGATAAGCTCTGGATTTGGTTTGCCTGATGTGAAGGCAAGATGACAGGGAGAAGGCAGAGTTGCTCAAGTGTTGTTTTTCTTCTATATTCTCTGCCAAAAAGATTGACATTTGTACCAGAAATGAGAGAAGAAATACACAATAAAGGAAATAGTACGGGAATACCTAACTACTTAGATTTTAGCAAAGTTCTTAATAAGTTATCTCATACTGTTCTTGAGAAGCAACAAGAGATATGTGGACTACATGACAATATATTTAAGATGTATTTAGGACTGGTTGGACCAAAAAATTCAGAGTACTTGTTAATGGTTGAACGTCAAGAATATCAATGTCCTCCTGCAGAGTACCCCAGGGGCCTGTGCTTGACTCAACTGTTTAAATGTTTTATCATTGATTTGAATAAGGGCACTGAGGGTAAGCTCGTTAGATTTGCAAAAGCTACAAAGTTGAGAGAGATAGCCACACAAGCTTGGCAGAGTAAAGATCTGATAGCATCTTAACAAGCTAGAACACTAGATATCGAAAAAGGCAAAATACAAGAGAGGTATAGTTAGACAGCAATTACTCTGAAAAAGAGCTTAATATGAGTGCAATGTGGTGGCCAAAAAGCCAATGCATTCTTGGAATGCATTCAAAAAGAGCATAGCTTCCAGTTTTAGAGAGGTGATGGTCTCACAGTTCTCTGCTCTCATAATTCCTCATCTAGAGTATTGTATCCAGTTCTGTATGTTTAAGAAGGCCATTGATAAGGGCAGCTGGGTGGCACAGTGAGTACAGCAGCAGCCCTGGAGTCAGGAGGACCTGAGTTCAAATTCAGCCTCAGACACTTGACATCCTTACTAGCTGTGTGACCTTTGGCAAGTCACTTAACCCCAATTGCCTTGCCTTCCCCCCTCCAAAAAACAAAAACAAAACAAAAAAAAAGAAGGCCATTGATAAACAGGAGCATGTCCACAAAAGAGCAACCAAGGTGAGTCTATGTCTCAGGAGAATCATTTGAAGGAACTGAGAGTATTAAACCTAGAGAAGAGAACATACATGAGTGGCCTACAAATATGAAAGGCTGTCACATGGAGGAGGGATTGATTATATTTGTTTTGTTTGGCTCCTGTGAATAGAACCAGGAGCAATGAATGGAATTTTTTAAAATTTATTTTTCATTTTTAGTTTACAACGCTCAGCTTCCACAAATTTTGGGGTTCCAAATTTTCTCTCCTTCCCTCTCCTCACTCTTCCCCTACAAGATGGCATGTAATCCAATGTAGTTTCTACATATACCTTCACATTGAACTTATTTACATAGTAGTCCAGTTGTAAAGAAGAATTATAACCGCTAGAAAGAATCATGAGAAAGGAGAAATGAAACCAAAAAAGAGGGGGAAAAAAAGAGAGTAAAAAGTTTGCCTCAATCTGCATTCAGATGCCATAATTCTTTTTCTGGATGTACATAGCTTTTTCCATCATGAGTCTTTTGGAGCTGTCTTTGAAACTTGCATTGATGAGAGGAGTGAAGTTGGATGCCCGTCAATTGGGGAATGGCTAAACAAATTGTCGTATATGGATGTAATGGAATATTATTGTGCTATAAGAAATGAGGAGCAGATGGACTTCATTATAACCTGTAATGACTTAAATGAACTGATGCTGAGTGAGGGGAGCAGAACCAGGAGATCATTATACATGATATCTGTAATCAATGTAATTTGTAAAGAAGCCAATTTAAGCTTGATATCAGGAAAAACTTTTTAATGGAGTTGTGCAAAAATGGAATGGGCTTCCTCAAGAGGTTGGGTATTTTCCCTCCTTGGGGGCCTTCAATCAGAGGCTGGACAAAAACTTGTGAGATGTACTAGAATGGTGATTCCTTGTGTATATGGATTGAACTCCTGCCTTGAACCCCTTCCATTTCTAACATGCTATGATCCTCAGAACAATCCCTTTCCCACTGTAAACCCTCTGACTTTAATTTTGGGCTCAAGGGGTCCAAGTGAGCTTTGGTGGAAATATATTGATTTGGATACTCTTCTCTCCCACAGAAGGCCCCTTTAAAACTTCAATTTCTTAATATGTTCTACCTATAATTCTTCTAATGGAATCCTAGATCTATAGAGTTTGGTAAGTCTCTCAGGAAGCCAGACTCAAGTGGACAAAGTTTATATCTTGGTTCATGAATTTGAGGTCCTCCAGGAAAGGGACGGTTTTAAAAATCTCTGATCTTAATTACTTAGCTATTAATTTAGCTCCATAAGTATAATAAAAAAGTATTTTGGGGTGTTGTCTTCTCAAATGGAATGTAAGCTTTTGGAAGTCAGGGACTGCTTCATTTTTGTCTATGTATACCCAGTCCCTAGAACATTACCTGATATACACAAAGGGGATCTGTCTGCATACAGACCTATCTGACTAGAACACAGTGGACCAGATTTCATTGAGACTAAAATCTCTTTACCTTTTGATCAGATCTAAAGTTTCCCAGTTGGGTGGAGTCTGAATAAAATTGAGGACAATGTTAAATCCTATCTCATTATCAGCCCTATTCTTCAGGGACTGATTTGCCCTAGTAGAGAATGAGAAAATAGGGAAAATATCCTGGATCTCCCCAATAGTAAATGGCTATTAATATATGAGAGAAATAATCATTTCTCTCATTTCACAGTGAATAGAGCACCCACCATGGAGTCAGAAAGACCTGAGTTCAAATGCAGCCTCAGTCATTTAACAGCTGTGGACCTTGGGCAAATCACAACCCTATTTGCCTCAGTTTCTTCATCTACAAAATGAGCTGGAGAAGGAATGTCAAACCACTCCAGTATTTTTTGCCAGGCAAACCCCAGATGAGTTCACAAAGAGTTGGAAACTATTGAAAGGACTGGACAACAGTGCTCAATGCTTAATAAATGCTCGGTGATGAATTAATTCATTAAACTTGTGAGTACATTGCTAAAGTTGAATGAAACCAATGAGCACATCAGTTGATTATGAGAACTGTTTTTTTGGAAATAATAGCTGACATCTTTTTGGTGTTCAGTTATTTTTAGTTATGTCTGACTCTTCATAACCCTGTTTGGGGTTTTCTTGGCAAAGATGCTGCAGTGGTTTGCCATTTCCTTTTCCAGCTAGTAAGTGTCTGAGGCCAGATTTGAACTCAGGAAGATGAATCTCACTGACTCCAGGCCTAGCACGCTATCCACTGTGCCACCTACCTGCTCAGCTGTCATGTACATAGTGCTGATACTTGCTCCTTTAATCCTCAGGACCACTCTGGGTGGTAAGTACTGCAAGTATTATCACAGACAGTGTATGGATGATGATTTGTTAAGGGACTTGCCCATTCCAAGTCACATAGACAGGAAGCATTACAGGCAAGATCAAGAATTAGGTCTTCCTAACTCTAGCTTCAGTTCACTAACCACTATTCCATGGTGCTGCTCAACAAGTTTTCATGGGGACTTCTAATGGGTTGTACATGTTTGCATATGCAACATATGCATGCACACATATATGCATATGTACATATGCACGTATGCACATATCCAAATGCCTTTAGAATATTGTACACTCCATAGAAAATCAAGGGGCGGTTTTTATGCTCCTGGCACCCTTATTTCTGTAGTTGTTGTTGTTGAATGTTGCTCTAAGTTCTTAGGGTATAATCACTGTGAAGTATACCTACACAAGCACACATATGTATGTATATATTCATATGTATATACATATGCATGCATGCATACATATATTTTATAATCTGACATAGGTGAATGCTGCTAGAAGTTCTTAGTGTATAATTATTTTGAAGTATATATACACTTACACACATATATACATACCCATACACAGATGTTCATTTATAGTTTTATATACATATATTCATGCACATACATATGTACATATAGTATATATATATATATATGTATATATCTTGGATTGATGAATGTTGCTGTAAGTTCTTAGGGTTTGAACATCAGGTGCTTATTACTTAGTGTAAAACATTGTCTGATTGAAAGAATTGTCATTATACTTGAGCAATATGTATCTAAGCATAATTTTTTAAAATCTCCATTTATCCAGTTTGCCAAGCTCCTTCACTTATGATAAGAATTTTCTTGCCTCCCCTATCCTTCAACAACTTTATCAAGGACACCTACTTTTTTATTCTTTTTTTTTTCCAATTACAGAATGATTTACTTAACAGGTATTTCATTTTTCTTTTCTCTCTTTGCTTTTAAGTTAGCCAAAGTGCTACATGGTGTAGTAATAACAAGAGAGCCAAGCTGGGAATCAGGAAGAGTTGAGTTCAGATTCTACTTCTGACATATACTGTCTCTGACCTGGGTAAGTAAGCCTATGTATGAATTAACAGCACTTGGTAGAAGAAACTTTCTCACTCAAGAGTTTTCCATATCAACAAAATCACACATCAGGCTGGGGGATGAAAAACATTAGCAGCAACAACAAAAAACCCTCTAACCTACCTACATCTTTTCCTCCTCCGGATGATTCATTTTGAGGCTAGAGTGGCTTTTAAAGTATTTGCCTCTGATCTCAATCTCCCTTTGTTTTGTTGATTATATGTTCAGCACCACTAAGCAAATACTTGGATTTTTTAGAAAACCTTTAAGATAATTTCTTAAAAATGGCTAAAATACTGGAGTTTGGAAGAAAGTGTCCACTCCTCTCTCCTCCCCACAATACAAAGAGAATTTGGGTGACTTGTTTAAGGTCAAAGTCAATTCAGTGACAAGTCTGAGAGGAGAATACATACTACTTGATTGACATACCGGCACTTCATTCAAGGCATTATGTTTGAAAAATGTACAATACAAAAGAAAAATCATTCAATTTAATTTCAACAAGCATCTTTTGTGGGAGGAGCACTCTGCTAGGTACTAGGAGACATACAAAGTTGAGATATGAACTGGTTCCTGTCTCCATGGAGCTTATAGTCTAGTAATGAGGCAAGCAATCGAAAATAGCATTGTTATGAATAGAACATGGCATAGTGGATACATGACCGGCCTCACAATCAATACAACCTAGGTTCAAGTCTTTCCACTGGACACATAGGCAATTGATGGCAATGTGGAGTCATTGCATTGAGTTCACGTGAATCTTGCAAAGCGCATCAACCTTTGCATCACAAATGATGACAATCATATTGAAGATGCTATTTGTCAATATTTCAATTAAATAAAAATTTCATTCATTTCATTTCTTGAAAATATGCATTTTTGTCTGTGTCCAGACTTTAGGAACACCCTGTAAGTGATCTTAGATAATCTCAAAGAGTCAGTTTCAGGAGAGTTGTCCTGTATTTGTGGGGGGAGTTCCCTTCTGGAAGGAAGGAATGGACAGATTTATACACAAGAAAGATTAATCTGCCTGAAGAAAGTGGCACAAAATCATTTGTAAATTTGAAGACAAGTAACTCCTCATAGGGTGGGTAGTGGAATAGTGACAAATGGAATACATGGATATTTCTGTAGTCCCAGTTTTCCTACCCTTACCCTTGTTGTAGTTAGAACACATCTATAGCCAGTTCATTTTTTTCCACTTAGTTACCATGATTTCTTATATATCTGACTCTTTGGAGGTGCATTAAAAAGGACTTGGACACTGAGACATATGGAGATAGAGTTGCCTGTGAGCAGACAAGCCCCATCCTCGGTGTCCTCCAAGCTCCAAAGGGTTTTACATTTTACATCTGTGCAAACTACCCAGAATACTTTTTTTGGCCTGTCCCTGACCTCAAAGAGAGTGGAGATATAAAAAAGCCAAGCAAGTGAGAGAAGCAAGCAGACTAGGAAAAAAAGGTTTTGACTTGGGGTGAGGTAGAAAATAGTGAAAGTTGGAACTCTACCACTATCAGATTGATCAGGGTTCTTGTAATCATACCTTCTCCCCCCACCATTATACTCATAAAGGACAAAAATGGGAGAATACATAGATTAAACATCTGTTAGTATTTCCATGACTATTCCAGAGAAAGAGATTTTATGATTTTTAGAGTATTGGTCTTGGTTTCCTGGTTCTTGCTACAGAACTTCTCTGTTGGAGAAGGCCACCTGATTAGGCTACCATTATTTATAGGAATCTCCTTTTACTCCAATTTTATGCTCATAAATAAACTTTTTCTTCTATAGCTTGTTCATCTATTCACTACTTTCTGTTTAGGGCAAGAATTAATCCTCAAAAGTGACTGGTCTAGGGCTGCCAATGGGCTAATAAGATTATATGGATGCCTTCTCTCCATTCTTCTCTACTCCAGTCACTTGGTCCTACCTTAGCTCTATTTTCTGCCCTTAGTCAGACTTTTCAATTGGCTCCTATTCTATACAGAGGGAATATTAAGTATCATTGACTGAGGAAAAGATTTGGCTATAGAAGGCACTGCTTACTCTTGGTGAGCTACACCAGTGGCCTAGGTCTTTTGCCTGACTTCTGATCCCTGTTGCACATTATCTGAGTGGATTCTTTTTTAATTATTTTTTTAATTTATGGAATAAAACAAGTATTTACATAACATGATCCCTGTGAAGTGCTCCTGCTCAACCCCTTTGAGTTTCCAAAGAGCTTAATGTAAGCTTAAAATCCAGAGAAATTGCTATCACAGGTTCACATCTGTCTTTTTCATCTTGTGTCTCCCTTCTTACACACTCCTCTAGAGAAAACATTAGCCCAGAAAGTAATTGCTGTCATCTTGTCCTTATCCGGAGGCAAAACTTATTATAACAGGGCAGATATCAAGTAAACAAAGTCTTTTTTTGAAAAAAAAAAAAGAGCAGCAAACTCCAAAGGGTGATTGAGGAGAGGAAGAATAGAGAGTGGATAATTTCACCAGATCCCAGAAGTGTGTGAGGCAGATACAGTCAGGCAAATAGAAAGTTCTGTTCAAGCAGATCTTACCATAAGTATATCAGTCATCTAGACAAGGCTTCAATTTCTGATGATTATAATTAATTTAGGGTAGTAGCATCTTTCACTAGAATTCAGCTCCCACCGTCAGCAAGTATCCAATATCCTTTTTCTGTCTTTGTGCCTGTCCTGTGTGGCTCCTTCTTCTCAGGATCCTTCAGTCACTCCTAGATGGGAAAGTTATATTTCCCATTGGCCCTGATGCTGGTATGGGGCTATATTCCATGACCAGGTTGCCTGATCCCTGGATTCTGGACCTATTACTCATTTCACCTTCTGAGACTTACCTGATCTTGAAGCCACACTTAATCCAGGGCCTTTTTGACTTTTGATATATACATGTTCCTATTCTAAAATGCTCATTCATTTCTAGGACCTTGGTTATCTTCACCACTGGCTTGTCCTAGCCTATATTTTTAGCCTTGCATGAGCTCTCCTCATCTTGTTCCTTGTTCTGCACCTTTGTAACATTAGCCCATTGCAGCTCTTGGGTAAAATGTAGCTCAGATTATAAATTGATACACTGAATTTCTGATATGAATTATTCTCATGAGAATGGGAGGTATGAGCCAGTTTTCTAGTGTTTATGAGTTAACTAATGACATTCTGAAACCAGAGTACCGACAGACCATCTTACCAATATGGTACAGTCCCCCCATAAGGGATGGCCTAAAATAGTTAAAATGCACTTTCTATTACAATTTCTCTTCACATAACAGATGCTCAATAAACACTTATTTAATAAATAAATGAATGAGTCATTCATATTACATACTGTGATCTAGATAAATGTCATAACAGAGCAGAAAGAAACATCCAGCATAGGGGCTCTCTTTACTCTCCCTATACCACCACCAGGCATCTGAAGTGAGATTGATAGTAATTTCACATGTGGATTGCTGACAACTTGATGTTCTTCCCAGGTCTCTTGATCAAGATTTTTTTTTTTGAAATGCACAGGTGAACAGGAAGGTTTTTTTCTAACAAGGCTGCCAGGAAATCAGCTGCTTGCAATTTTCCAATTAGATTTTGAAGGAACTGCTTGTTCTCACAAGATTTTGCATTCTTACTGGCTAACAGGGAAACAAAATACAGAAATAGAATTAGAAAAGAAACAAAGAGAGGAAGTATAACATTAAAAACGTGGAGAGTGCAGAGGAGGGGTTTGGGAGGCGAGAAGAGAAAGACTGAAGAGTAAACAAAGAAAACTGGCAGCAAAGAAAATCAAATGGAGAAGAAATGAGAAAAATAGGAATGCAGAGAAAGGCACATTGTTTTTCCTCTTCACAAAATAAAGGAAATGCTTGTAATGAATGAAAAATACTCAGCATGTGGGCAATTGAATATGTTTCATTTTTTTTATTTTTGGAGGGGGGAAGGCAGGGCAATTGGGGATAAGTGACTTGCCCAAGGTCACACAGCTAGTAAGTGCGTCAAGTGTCTGAGGCTGGACTCAGGTCCTCCTGACTCCAGGGCTGGTGCTCTACTCACTGTGCCACCTAGCTGCCCCATGTTTCATCCTGATATTAAAATTGTGCCATCCCAACTCAATTCTACCCTAGCTTGCTGTGACTTCTTATTACGTGATATCATAATAGGCAGAATTATGGACTTGTTTGGGGTATGGGTTTGAGTTCTTGTAGTCTCACTTACTAATTGTGTGTCTGTCCATGGGTAACTCATTTAATGTTTCTGAATCTCAGTTTCCTCATTTACAAAATAGGGATAAAAATATTTGCGCTGCCTAATTCACAGGGTTATTGTGAGGGTTCATTAATAAAATGAAAGTAAAATTACTTCATAACTATACTAACATAACTAGCATTTATATAGTGTTTTAAGTACTTTACAAATATGATTTCACAACAACATGGTAGGTAGGTGTTACTGTTCTCTCCAATTATAAAGTATGATATAAAATTAAACCATTATTATAGGCAAAAATGTTCTATATTTAAATAATCCCAGAATATTTTGGTAAGGAATAAAAGTTTCCATCACTCATCTGTTTTGTTTGCATGACATCAAATATCTAGATATTATAAAGCCATCTGTATTAGAATAGCTTCTTCTCCTACCCATCCCCTGCCTTTGTACTTTGAAATTTCATTATACATGTCGATGCATTCTCAAGTACATCAGCCAGCCAGTTCATCAACTTCTTCACTTTCTATGACCTACACCTTCACTCCACCTCAGCCACACACAGGGTTGGCATGATTGAGAACTATGAAATTTCTCTATCTGACCATCACCTTCCTCCCTTCCATCTCCCTGTGTGCCCCACTCTTCCTAAAGCTGTTTCTCATACTCACTGTGATAGCTTGTTATTCTGTCAAGAATGAAAAGTCCAAGAGACATAATTTCTGGGTAATTAACAATCATTTTTATTAATTATGGCTAGTGAATAATTAATAAAAGAGATAGTTGGCACTCTTAAAAGCCAAAGATGGACTTTGGGGGCCACTGAGAGTTTAAATACCCTTGGAAGAATGGGTGTTCCGGTCAGGCAGAAATCAACTCTGATTGGTTAACAATAAGAGAATGGATATTATAATGAGAGGTGGGCTTATTTTAGTGAAGGACTGGGGGACTTGACTTTGATTATGTCACTCTTACTCATCTCTATCCAGATCACCTTCACCTCAGGCAATCTAGACAAAGGGATCTACCTGCACCCAAGCCACTTATATCTCAGTTGGGTGGGGATCTCCCCCAAGCTTGAGGATAATGTTAACCCAATTTCATTTATTAGCAACATCCTTCACAAGGACTGGGTTTTGAATGAGGAAATAGAAGGGGGAAAAACCTGGATCCTCCCATATTAGTAATTGGTTAATAATTATTTCTCTCAATTCCCTGCTAAGTCAATCAGTCTCACATCCCTGTTCCAGCTTCTCTTTCCTCCCTTTGCAAAGTTGATCCTAGGGTTAATGAATTCGACTTTACACCATCTCCTAGTCTTAAGTCTTTTGTTCTCTTGTCTTGTTGCCATTCATGTTATGTTATACCTTAACCTTGGGCTACCCCCATCATCATCTGCCTTTTCTGTTTTTAATCAATTGCTGTCAAATGTCATGGAAGGAAGCTATGGAACTCTGCTAATTGGGTCCACTACACATTTATTTCATACACTCTAAACTAGTTCCTCCTTTCTGCAGGACCATCCTTGGATTCTTTACTAATTAATCCTCTATCACACTCCCTGTGAACAGGTGAAAACTGGTTTGACAGATAGGGAGAATACACAGATGCTAAAGTTAATGAACGCAGAGGCAGGAATTACTGCCACCATCTACCCACCAGCCTTTTGCTCAGGTCCTCCTGACTCCAGGGCTGGTGCTTTACTCACTGTGCCACCTAGCTGCCCCACATCTCTTTTCATATGCTTCTATATATAGCTTTCCCTTCCAATCATCCTTCTCCCTTCCAGTCTTCAATTTCTTGTTATTTTCTTGCTTCTTCTCTGATATCAAGAAATATACTCAGATCTCCCCATGCCAAAACAACAAAAGCAATTAATTGGTGCAATGGATAGAACATCGGGACTGGAATCAGAAGATCTGAGTTCAAATCTGGCCTCAGCCACTTACTAACTGAGTGATCCTAGGCAAGTCACTTAACCTCAGTTTCTTCAACTATAAAATGGGGATAATAACAGCACCTATTTTGCAAGATTGTTGTGAGGATCAAATAAGATGGTATCCGTTAAGTGCTTAGCACAGTGCCTGGCAGATAGTACATACTATACAAATGCTTATTCTCTTCCACTTTCTTTTCCCAGTTTGCCTTCACTTCATCCTGCTGCATATCTTTAAACTATGGTTCTATATCTCTTCTCACTTTCACAGCCAAACTTCTACCAAAAATTTTTCCACTCCCTTTTCAACTGCTTGCAACCTTTTTGTTTATGCCCTCTCCTATATAACTCAAACCACTCTCTCCAAGGTTACCAGCCATTTGAAAATTATTAAATATGATGCTCTGTTCTCTGTCCTCATATCTCTTGACTTCTCTGCATCATTTGCTTCTGTTGACTACCCTTCTTCTGGATACTCTTTTCTCCCTAGGTTTTTCTGAAACATCTTCTCTTGGTTCTCCTTCAATCTTCCATCAGTACTTAGCATAGGACTTAGCATATAGTAAATACTTGACAGATGATTGTTGATTGATCATCTTTCTGAAATTTTTGTTTCCTTTGTTGGGTCATCATCTATGTCACACCTTTTAGGCTAAGGCCTTTTCATGTATACTCTTCTCAAAGAGGTCTATTCACTGAATGGGCATTATCTCACTCTAAGTGAGTACATGAAAAGGCCTGAGCCTAAAAGGGCAAGGGTCTCCCAATGTATCCTGGGCCATCTCCAGTCATCCTGATGAGTATCTGGTCACTGGACCCAGATGGCCCTTCAGGAGAAAGTGAGGTTGGTGACCTTGCACAACTCTCCCTCACTCAAATCAAAGTCAACTGCAAGTCTTGTCATCATTTCCCTGATGCCAAGGTATCTATATCATACCTATATCTTCCTAACCATGGTTTTCCCCCATGGCTCAGCCATGGGTCCTCTTGTCTTCTCAATCTATGTCCTCTTTCTTGCTCATCAACTTTCATGGGTTTAATTTTTCATCCCTAGGTAGAAGACCAAATCTTTATATCCAAACCCAATTTCTCCTGAGCAGCAGTCTCACTTTACCATCTGCTTGTTGGGTATCACATTATAGTCTCAAATTGAACTTGTCCAAAATGGAACTCATTTTCCTCCTGAGCTGGTCCTTGTTCTAGACTTTTCTCTATCTTTTGAAAATATCAACACCCATTTGGTCACTCAAGTTTACCAACCTTAGAGTCAACTTCAATCCTTCCCTCTACCAGCACTCTATCCACTATACCATCTAACTGCACAGAAACATGTGCTTTAGGGATATCAATTGATGAGTAAGTGAAAGAAAAATTGGAAAAGGGAGAGACTGGAAACCAGGAGTCTGGTGATGACACTGTTGGAAAGGTCCAAGAGAGGTGTTGAGGGCTTAAACAAAGGCAGTGATAATGTGAGCGGAGAGAACAGAACTGATGCAAGATATGTGGCAGAAGAAGATTCAATAAGACTCGACAATTTGGTAATTTGATACAGAGAGTATCAGGGTAGGAGCATAAGATTCTAAGTGGGGAAGTAGAAGGAACTTTAGAGAACTTCTGGTCTAGGTCCCTCATTTTACACAGGAGGAAACTGAGGCCCAGAGAGATGGAGTGGCTTACTCAGTGCTACACAGTGACAATCAATCAATCAATCAGTCAATATTTATTAAGCACCTATGATGTGCCAGGCACTTTGTTAACTTCTGGGGATATAAAAAGAGGCAAAAGACAGCTGCTCCCCTTAAGGAGCTTACACTGTAATGGAGGAGAAAACATGCAAACATAGACATACAAAACAAGCAATATGTAGGATAAATATGACATAATTAAAAGAGATTAGAGAAAGCTAAGAAGGTGGGATTTTAGTTGGTATTTAAAGGAATCCAAAGAGGTCAGTAGTCAAAGTGGAGGAGGGAGAGCATTCCAGGCATGGGAGACAGCCAGAGAAAATGCCCAGAGCCATGAGGTGGAATGTCTTTTTCATGGAACAGCCAGGCCAGTGTCAATTTGGGGAGTAAGGTGGAAGAATACAGAGCAAGGAGTCAAAACCAGATCCCATGTCTCCAAATACAACACTTTTCCCACTGTACCATATGTAATACTTTAGTCAAGGGTGAAATAGGTAGCTAAAAGCAATTTGCATCCCTTTTTTATAGATGAAAAAACTATGATTCAGAGGAGTTAATTGGCTTGCCCATAATCACATAGCTAAAAGATATCAGAGTTGAGATAAAACCCCACATCTTCTGAATTCAAGTCCAGTATGTGTGTGTTTTTTTCATTACACAATATAACCTAAGCTGCCTAGAAAGACTACTTGAGCCGAGCAACTCAATTATAATATCCCATCATTGGGTAAAATGTAAGATGCAAAACCACCTGAAATTTAAGTCCTAAGAAATGGGATATGGATAGCACTGGTTGAGGAAATAATCACATCTCCTTTTTTCCTTTCATTTTATGTAGAAGAATATGTGTGACTCTACCTCTTTGAGTCTCAGTTTCCTCATCTGTAAAATGAGGAGTGGGAGTGGGGTTGAACTAGATGATCTCTGAAATACTTTCCAGCTCTAATTAGTACTGTGACTTAACTAATTAAACCATTTTAAATGTTGAACAATCCAATGTGGTTTTCACAAATATAAGAACAATTCACATAAATGATGGTGGAACTGGTGTTGTGTAAAACCTGAATTACCATAGAAACAGACCCCTAAAAGGAGCAATATCAGGAGCTCATTAGATACATAGTTTGTTGAATTGGAAAAAACACAACTTCAGAGAACTTAGATGCTTATTTTTCTATTATTTTCTTTAGTGACAGAGCCTGGGTGGAGAGAATCCTAATTAGCTAAAGCCCACAAAAACCCTGCAAGTTGCATTCCACCACTAAGAAAGTCTTAGTTCATTAAGTATATCAGCATATATTGCGAATGACAGCTCAGATTTCTATAGCATGTAGGATCAGTGATTGAGACCTGGAAGGGACTTTAGAGATCATCTAGTTCAACCTCTTCATTTTCCATTTGGGGAAACTGAGGTCCAGAGAGTTGAAACAACTTTTTCCAAAAACACACAGATAATAAATGGCAGAGCCAAGGTCATGGATCATAGAGCTAGAGCTGGAAGGGATTTTAGAAGAAATTTATATAACTTTTGCATTTTACAGATGAGGAAATTGAGCCTTGGGTGATGACTTACTCAAGGTCACACTGGTAGTAAGTGTGAGAGACAGCACTTGAACTCAGATTCTGTCATTCCCAATCCAGCATGCTTTATGCTACACCACGATACCTCATGTTGTTGTGTTTTTCAGTCTGATGCCTCAGGACCCCATTTTACAGTTGAGGAAACTGAGGCAAACAGGGTTAACTGACTTGCCCAGAGTCATAAAGCTAGTATGTGTCTGTGGCCAGATTTAAGCTCATGAAGATGAGTCTTCCTGATTCCAAGCCCAGTCTTCTGTCCACTGAACCACCTAGCTGTCCCATGATGGCTCATACAAGGAATTTTCCCCATAACAGCCTCATGAGATAGATAATATATTATCACCTGTATTTTACAGATGAGGAAACTGAGACCCAGAGTGTTTTTGCAAGAAGCCTTACCCAGTCATCCCAGTGCCTTCCCTATGAGGATATCTCAAATTTATGCTGTACATGTCTTCTTTGTACGTTGTTTGCATCTTGTTGCTCCTAATTTGACTGTGATCTCTTTAAGGGCAGGGATATATCTGCCTTTCTGTAATACCAGGGCTTAGTACAATGTCTGGCACATAGTAGGTGCTTGATAAATACCAACTGACTTGACTTGACAGAGGCAGTGCATGACTTTTCTAAAGTTGTATTGACCTAATAAGTGTCCAAGTCAGGTTTTGAACATATGCTTTCTAATAAAAGGGTAGCATGCTTTCTATGACATTGTGCTGTCTCTAATGAAGTGTATTTAAACTATCTCCCAAATTCTCCTCCACCCCAAAAAAGATACTCATATAAAGTTGCGTAGAAATCAGAAACTCAGCTGATACATCATTAAACATATTCAAGTATCTACTCTGTGCCTTCTGCCACACAATAGCAGCTGGTATCCACCACAATGGCAGAATAAGAGAAATGTAGCTCATGTGGCACTTGTGCCCTGAATCTAGACGTGATTGACATGAGTACAAACTTTAGAGGGGGGCAGCCTCTTACAAAACCACTTTTTTCTTGCTCCCATTCATGGAAATACCAATTAACATTCACACAGTGTATTAAGATTTGGAAAGTACTTTACCCACATTATTTTATCTGAGTCTCACAATTACTCTAGGAGTTGCTACACTTCATTTCCTAGATGAGGAAACAGAACATCAGAGAGATTACATGATTTGCCCATGGTCATACAACTGGAGGTGCAATTTGAACCCAGATCTCTTCTCCCTCCAAATCCAGGATATTATTTTTTTACTCCACCAAGTTACTTCTCAGGAAACCATAGAACAATTGATTTCTAGCTCAGGTCTCTCACAAAAAGTCTCTGGGTCATTTTCCAACTCAAAGTAATTTTGCTGTCTTTTAAGGGACACTGCCCTTTGATCTCCAATGAGCATTCAATCTAACATTGGCTATGGGGCAGGTTGCATTTAATCTAACCAAGAAATACAAAACAAAACAAAACAATTTAAGATCTATTTCTTGGACAATTAGGAAATCTATTTTTCCTTTTCAGTGGGGATCTATACAATTCTTCATACTACACTGAGTTGCTGAAGATGAAGTCTACTGTTCACCTTTAGCTCTACAGAGTTCACAAGACTTAATAGTCTTGTGTCTGAAATGTGGGATGGGTCCAGATTGTTGTTCAGCAACCTTCTTCCTCTCCCCTTCTTCCTCCCTCTGATCTAAAGGCCCATGTCTTGTTCTTCTCCACTGTGTCTCTGTCATTATTTCAATATCTCTGTGAAAATGACTCTTCAGGAGGCAGAGACAAGATGGCTGCTTGAAAACAGGGACTCCTTTAAGCTCTCCCCGAAACACCCTCCAAACACCTGTAAAAACTACTCTAAATAAATTCTAGAGCAACAGAGGGAAACAAGTCTCCAGCTCAAGACGGCCTAGATGGTCTCTGGGAAGGGTCTATCACACTGTGCTGGGAGTGGATCACAGGCCAGCATGGGCCATGCCAAGAAAGACCAGGCCCAGAGTAGACCAGGCAGAGCAGGGCTTAGGTTCCTGAATCACTGAGCTGTGGCAGTTACCAGATTTCTCAACCCACAAATGCCAAAAACAATGGAGCAGATCAGTGGTAAAACTGCTGGATCTGGGTGAGAGAAGTGAGGGATTCGTCCCCAGCCCTGGGGGTGGTGGAGGTGTTGAGGCAGCTGCAGCAGGAAGTTCCAGGGGCTGTTCCAGAGCTCCAGCTGTGGCTACATCTGGCCCCAGGTCTTCACAGTGGGAGGAATCAAGTGGTAGATCAAAGCAGGAGTGCAGGGAGAGCTTTGCTGGCACAGAGCCAGGGTTCTCTTGCTTTGTCCTGCTTGGATCTGGGTTGCAGTCTTGGTTGGCGGTTCTTGTGGGAGGAGGAGCCTAGTGTGGAAGAGCTTGTGGTGACTGTCTAGAGGGAGTCCTCCTGGTAGTTGCACAGCAGAAAGGAGTGCTTGCACTCATAGACCAGACCTTGGGCCAGGAGAGGAGCATCATACCACCTCAGAATAGAAGTAGCTCTGAAAACGGCAGTGCAAAATGCCTAAAGTTGGGGCAAAGCATTCTCCACTCTGAAAGCAGTCATACCCTGACCAAAAGCTCAAAAGTCAAGTAATTGACTGGGAAAATGAGCAAGCAGTGTAAAATGGCTCAGACTCAGACTATAGAATCTTTTTTTGGTGACAAAGAATATCAAAACATACAACCAGAAGAAGTCAACAAAGTCAAAGAGCCTACATCAAAAGTCTCCAAGAAAAATATGAATTGGTCTCAGGCCATGGAAGAGCTCAAAAAAGATTTGGAAAATCAATTTAGAGAAGTAGAGGAAAAATTGGGAAGAGAAGTGAGAGTAATGCAAGAAAATCATGAAAAACAAGCCAACAGCTTGCTAAAGGAGACCCAGAAAAATACTGAAGAAAATAACACCTTAAAAAATAGACTAACCCATATGTCAAAAGAACTCAAAAAAAGCCAATGAGGAGAAGAATGCCTTGAAAAGCAGAATTACCCAAATGGAAAAGGAGGTCCAAAAGACCACTGAAGAAAATACCATCTTAAAAATTATAATGGAGCAAGTGGAAGCTAGCGACTTTATGAGAAATCAAGAAATTATTTTTAAGTCATCAATCTAGAAAACAGATATGTGTTTTCTCATTTCAAAGTGTAAGTAAAAATTAAATCACCAGGAATAAATATAAAACAGAAAGGCAAACCCAGTGTTTCCATTCCCAGAGAAAGGTGTACATTCACCAAAAGACCCTGACTGACACACAGCTTAATCACTTGGGGCTTCTTTGAAAAAAAGGACATTTTCTTCCAAGCTGATGCAATTTTTAAATGATTAGCAAGCTACTGGAGAATTTCCTGGATAATTGGTAATGGACTTTTAATGGTATTCCCCTCCCCACACACACACACACACACACTTCTTTCTCCTACAATAGCTTTATAAGAACCAGCACTCCAGAGAGCTCCATTACCTTGTGCTATCTCTCTCAAGCACAACCCACCCTTCTCGGGTTGGGGGCTGATGATGATTGGGGGAGCATTACTAAAGACTCTTTTTGAAAGAAACAATGTGCTTCTAAGGGAATTCTATATCAAGAAAGACAGCTGTCTTTGTGGTACAACATCTTTGAAGAAGGAACACCTTTTAAATCTGGCAGCTCTGACATCAGTCTGAATACAAGAAGAGACTTTTAATTCTAACCTTTAAGAGGAGGGGGTCAGATAAGATGATTTTGAAGGCCCCTTCTAGCTACACAGCCATCATATTATAAAGCTGTGATCTTATATCTTATTTTTAGTTCTCAATTTCTATTTGTCACATTACTATTCTCCCAGTCATCCATTCTAGAAACACTGCTAAGAACAAGTATTTATTAGGCAGCTACCATAACAGGCAGTGTTTACTAGTAGTTAGAGAGATGGAGTTTATTGAGTAGGGAGGTGATATGGTTGGAAAAATCACTTTGCAGCTGAACAGAGGTTGGAGTGGAGTTGAGAGAGACTTGTGACAAGCAGATCAACCAGCAGGCTATTTGCAATAGTCCTGCGCTGGGGGGTGGTGGCAGTATCAGAGGAAAGAAGAAGGCATGTTGGGGATAAGCTGTAAAATTGAAATAAACAGGCTTTGGCAGTTTGGCAGTGGTGAGAGAGTAAAGAGTCAAGGAGTAAATGAAGGGAAGGAAATAAGCATTTCTATAGTACCTACTAAGTTCTAAGTACTATGCAAAGTACTTTTTAGAAACATCTAATTTTATTCTCAAAACAACCCTGTGAGGTAGAAGACATTATTGCCTCCATTTGCAGTTGAGAAAATTTAGGCAAGCAGAGGTTAAATGACTTGCTCAGGATCAAATAGTTATTCAGTATCTGGCCAGATTTGAATTGAGGTCTTCCTGACTCCATGCCCACTTTTCTTTCCACTATGCCATCAGCTACTCATCGGATGACTCCTAGGCTTCAAGCCTGTGAGACTGGAAGAATGGTAGTGCTTTTGACAGTAAGAGGGAAGTTTGGAAGGGGAGAGGATTTGGGAGAAATAAATTCATTTTTGGATTACATTGATTTTAAGATATGTACTGGACATCCACTTTGAGATGGCTAATAGGTGGTTATAAATGGTATACTGGAGATCAGCAGAAAAGTTGGGGCTGGATAGGTAGCTTTGAGAATTATTAGCATAGATATGATAATTAAATCCATGATCACTGATGAGATCACCAAGTAAAGTAGAATAGAAGGAGAAGAAAAGAAAGCCCAGAACAGAGCCTTATGGGAAATTCACTATTTGTGGGCATGACTTAGATGAAGATCCTGCAAAGGAATTTGAGAAGGAGTGATCAGGTTGGAGGAAAACCAGTGGAGAGTGATGCCCTACAAATCTAGAGAGAGGAGAGTATCAAGGAGAAGAGGGTAATTGATAGTGACAAAGGCTACAAAGAAGTTGAGAAAAATGAGGATTGAGAGAAAGCCATTGAATTAGTCAATTAGGAGATCATTGGTAACTTTGAAGAGAGCAGTTTGGGTTGAATGATGAGATTGGAAATGAAATTGTTGAGAGTTAAGGGAGTGATAGAAGAGGAAGTGGAGACAAAACTTTTCAATTTAACATAAACAAAATTATCCATTTTGAATTTTGCAATGCTCTCTATCTCTTGTTGGGTCATGAATTCTTCCCTTTCCCATAAATCTGACAGGTAAACTATTCCTTGCTCTCCCAAATTGCTTATAGTATGAGCCTTTATTCCTAAATCATGAGCCCATTTTGACTTTATTTTGGTATATGGGGTAAGATATTGGACTATGCCCACTTCCTGCCATACTATTTTACAATTTTCCCAGCAGTTTTTATGAAATAGTGAGTTCTTAGCCCAGAAGCTAGATTCTTTGGGTTTATCAAAGAGTAGATTGCTATAGTTGTTGACTACTGCAACTTGTATGCCTAACCTATTCCACTGATCCACCACTCTGTTTCTTAGCCAGTACCAAATAGTGTTGATGACTGCTGCTTTATAGTACAATTTAATATCTGGTATGATTAGGCAACCTTCCCTACCATTTCTTTTCATTAATTCCATTGATATTCTGGATCTTTTGTTCTTCCAGACAAATTTTATCCAGCTCTGTAAAGTAATTTTTTGGTAGTTCAATTGGTATGGCACTGAATAAGTAAATTAATTTAGGTAAATTGTCATTTTTATTACATTAGCTCAGCCTAACAACAAGCAACTGATGTTTTTCCATTTGTTTAGATCTAACTTTATTTGTGTGAAAAGTGTTTCATAATTGTGTTCAAATAGGCCCTGAGTTTGTCTTGGCAGGTAGACTCCCAAATATGTTATAGTGTCTACAATAACTTTAAATGGAATTTCTCTTTCTATTTCTTGCTGTTGGGCTTTGTTAGTAATATATAGGAATGCTGAGGATTTATGTAGGTTTATTTTATATCCTGCAACTTTGCTAAAGTTTTTTATTATTTCATGTAGTTTTTTAATTGATTCTCTACGATTCTTTAAGTAAATCATCATATCATCTGCAAAGAGTGATAACTTAGTTTCTTCTTTGTCTATTCTAATTCCTTCAATTTTTTTTCTTCTCTTATTGCTACAGCTAACATTTCTAGTACCAAATTGAATAACAGGGGTGATAATGGACATCTTTGTTTCACCCCTGGTCTTATTGGAAATGCATCTAGCTTGTCCCCATTACATATAATGCTTACTGTTGGTTTTAGGTACATGCTATTTATAATTTTAAGGAAGGCTCCATTTATTCCTATGCTTTCTAGTGTTTTTTTTTAATAGAAATGTGTGTTGTATTTTGTTAAAAGGTTTTTCTGCATCTATTGAGATAACCATATGGTTTCTGCTAATTTTGTTGTTGATGTGATTAATTATGCTGATAGTTTTCCTAATATTGAACCAGCCTTACATTCCGGGAATAAATCCTAGCTGGTCATAGTATATTATTTTCATGATAAGTTGCTGCAATCTTTTTGCTAATATTTTATTTAAAATTTTTGCATCAATATTCATTAAAGCAATGGGTCTATAGTTTTCTTTCTCTGTTTTGACTCTTCCTGGTTTGAGTATTAGTACCATATTCGTGTCAAAAAAGGAATTTGGTAGGACTCCTTCTTCATCTATTTTCCCAAATAGTCTATGAAGTATAGGAATTAATTGTTCTTTAAATGTTTGATAGAATTCACATGTAAAACCATCTGGCCTGGAGATTTTTTCCTAGGGAGTTTGTTGATGGCTTGCTCAATTTCTTTTTCTGAGATGGGGTTATTTAGGTATTTTTCTTCTTCTTCTGCTAACCTGTGCAATTAATTTTTTTCGTAAATACTCATGCATTTCCCTAAGGTTGTCAAATTTATGGGCATACAACTGGGCAAAATAATTCCTAATTATTGTTTTAATTTCCTCTTCATTGGAGGTGAATTCATCCTTTTCATTTTTGATACTGGTAATTTGGTTTTCTTCTTTCTTTCTTTTAATCAAATTGACCAAAGGTTTATCAATTTTATTTTTTTCCTAAAACCAGTTCTTAGTTTTATTTATTACTTCAATAGTTTTCTTGATTTCAATTTTATTAATCTCTCCTTTGCTTTTCAGTATTTCTAATTTAGTATTCAATTGGGGATCTTCAATTTGTTCTTTTTATAACTGTTTCAGTTGCATGCCCAATTCATTGATCTCCTTTTTATCTATTTTATTCATGTAAGAATTTAAAGATATAAAACTTCCCCTAAGAACAGCTTTTGCTGCATCCCATAAATTTTGGTATGTTGTCTCATTTTTGTCATTCTCTTGAATGAAGTTATTAATTGTTTTTATGATTTGTTCTTTGGCCCACTCATTCTTTATGATTAGATTATTTAGTCTCCAATTAATTTTTACTTTTATTTTTCCATGGTCCTTTATTACTAATCATTTTTATTGCATTATGATCTGAAAAGGATGCGTTGACTATTTCTGCCTTTCTGCACTGGATTGTGAGGTTTTTATGCACTAGTACATGGTCAATTTTTGAGTATGTGCTATGTGCCACTGAGAAAAAGCATATTCCTTTTAATCCCCGTTTAGTTTTCTCCAGAGGTCTATCATATCTGCCTTTTCTAAAATTCTATTTACCTCCTTAACTTCCTTCTTATTTATTTTGAGGTTAAATTTATCAAATTCAGAGGGGGTGAGGTTGAGGTCCCCGACCTAGTATTGTTTTGCTGTCTATTTCTTCCTGTAATTCCCTTAACTTCTCTTCTAAGAATTTGCATGCCATACCACTTGGTGCATATAGTTAAGTAATGATATTGTTTCATTGTTTATGGTGCCTTTTAGCAGGATGTAGTGTCCTTCCTTATCTCTTTTAATCAGATCTATCTTTCCTTTTGCTTTGTCTGAGATTAGGATTGCAACCCCTGATTTTTTTTTTTTTTGCTTTAGCTGAAGCACAACATATTCTGCTCCAGCCTTTTACCTTTACCCTGTGTGTATTCTACTGTTTCAATTTTTTTTTTTTGTAAACAGCATATTGTAGGATTATGGTTTTTAATCCATTCAGCTATATGCCTCTGTTTTATGGGAAAGCTCATCCCATTCACATTCACAGTTATGATTACTATCTGTGTCTTGTTTCTCCATCTTATTCCCGCCCCCCCCATTTATGCTTTTATTTCTCCCCTTTCCCTTCTGCTCCTCACAAGAGTTTTGCTTGACTGATGCCTTCCTCAGTTTACCCTTTCTATTGATTTCCCTCCCTTATAGTACCCTTTTCTCCTTGCTACTTCTTTGCTCCTTTCTGACCCCCCCCCCCTTCCCCTTATCCTTCCTACTGCCTGTAGGACAAGTTTGATTTCTATACTTCTCACAGTGTGTTATTCCCTTCTTGAACCAAATCTGATGAGAGTAAAGTTCAAATATAGCTCTTCTCCCTCTCTTCTTTCCCTCTACTATACTATGTTTTGTGCCTCTGCATGTGATGTGATTTACCCTTTTCTACTGCCTCCTTACCTCTTCCCCCAGATCCATCCCTTTACACCCCTTAATTATGTTTTTATCGTTATATCAGTTATTTTATACTGACATTCATAGTCTATATATATAATATCCCTTTCAATTGTCATAACTGTACTATTATCAAGATTGACATATATATGTATAAATATATACTATATATATAATATATATGAAACAATATAAACCTATATATGGATATAAACAGCTTGCCCTTATTGATTAACAAGGTTCCCCCCCCCCCATTTACCTTTTTATGTCTCTCTTGAGTTTTGTATTTGAAGCTCAATTTTTCCATTGAGCTCTGGCCTTTTCATCAGGAAGATCTGGAATTCTCTTATTTCATTGAATGTCCATCTCCTTGCCTGAAAAATTATGCTCAGTTTAGCTGGGTAGTTGATCCTTGGTTGTAGTCCAAGCTCCTTTGCCTTTCAGAATATCATTTTCCAATTTCTCCTATCATTTAATGTAGAAGTTGCAAGATCCTGCATGATCCTGACTGTGGTTTTGCGAAATTTGAATTACTTCTTTCTGGCTACCTGCCATATTTTCTTGTTGACCTGATAATTCTGAAATTTGGCTATAATATTTCTTGGAGTTTTCAATTTGGGACCTCTTTCAGGGGGTGATGGGTGGATTCTTCGATGACTATTTTGCCCTCCAGTTCTAGGACATCGGGCAGTTGTCCTTAATAATTTATTGGAAGATACTGTCCAGGCTCTTTTTTTCATCATGGCATTCTGGTAGACCAATAATTCTTAGAGTGTCTCTTCTGGATCTATTTTCCAGGTCAGTTGTTTTTCCAATTAGATATTTCACGTTTTCTTCTATTTTTTCATTCTTTAAATTTTATTTGATTGACTTGATGCCTCATAGAGTCATTAGCTTCTACTTGCTCAATTCTAATTTTCAATGAATTATTGTCTTCATTTTGCTTCTGAGCCTCCTTTTCCATTTGGTTTATTTTACTTTTCAGGGCGTCATTTTCTCTAGATTCTGAATCTCCTTAGCTATTTCGCCAATTTTACTCTTTAAAGTTTTGTTTTCATTGATGAATTTTTTTCCATGTTTTCTTTTACCTCTCTAATTTGATTTTAAAATCCTCCTTGAGCTCTTCTAGGAATGCTTTTTGGGCTTGAGACCAGTTCACATTCCTTTTTGAGGTTTCAAATGTGGGTATAGTGTCCATACTGTCCTCTTCTGAATTGGTATTTTGATCTTCCTTGTCTCCATAAAAAGAATCAATAGCCCTAAGTTTCCTAGAGTTCTTGCTCATGTTGGTTAACTTTTTCCTGGCTTTGAAGTGGATTTCTGCTTCTGGGGTTCAGGGGGCTCTTTCTCAAGCTTCTTGTTCTGGGAATTGTGGGTGTAGTTATTGGCTTTGTGTGTTATGGCTTCTGGTTTTGTGAGGTGTGGGGGAGGGGTGGTTTGGCTGCTGGAAGTCTCCTCTTCCCTTAGTGCTGTGGTACAGCCTTTTTCTGCACTGATGTCTGATGTCTGCCACTTCCCCTGGCTGTGCAAAGGCATGTCTGGGGTCCTGGTGTTAAGAATTGCTGGCTCCACCCTCCTGAGGATCAGGAACTCCTACTGTTCTGCTGAGGTACCTCTCTTCCCTCACTAGTCTCCTTC